>NW_026993200.1:0-17836 GCF_028769735.1 Zonotrichia leucophrys gambelii
CAAAGTGGCAGTATGACATCGCAGAGAGGGTTTTGGGACATCACTGAGGGGGATGTGACATCACACAGTTGACTCTCCCTTCATAGAGGGTGGCTGTGTAACAACACAGAGCAGTCTGTGACGTCACAGAAAAGACTGTGACATCACGTGGTGACTTTCTGACATCTCAGCATCTTCTGGGACATCACAGTGCAGCTGCATGACATTCCAGGGTGACATCCCAGATTTGGTTCTGTGGCATCACAAGGGTGCTGTGTGACATTCCAGAGTGGGCTGTGATATCACAGGTGGCTGTGTGACATCATAGGGGGCTGTGTGGTACAACAGGGACACTGTGACATCACGGGGGGGCTGTCACATCACAGAGATGGCTGTGTGACATCACAGAGAGCCATGTGATATCACAGGGGCTGTGGGACATCCCAGGGGCAGTGTGACATCACAAGGGCTGTGGGAGGTCATTGGGGAGGTCACTCTGCCCTGGCCCCCCTCACAGTTCCTCCCAGAGCAGTCCAACCCTGCTCGTGCACAGCGGGGTCCCCCCCTGTCCCCCCGGGTCTCCCCGCCCTCAGCCCCGCAGCCTCCCCCAGAGGATGTTCCACGAGATCGACCCCAGAGCCTGACACGGGGACAGGGGGCTGGGGCCCTGGGGGTGGCACAGGGGGACAGGGACACTTCAGGCACTCCAAGAAAACAAAACAACAACAAAACCAAAGCAAATCCAGGCAATCAAACCATAAATGAACCAAGAACTGTCCCTGTGTGTGTGTGTATGACAAAAGGACAGTGAGAGCAAGGATAAAAGGAATATGGCTTAAAAGCTTAACAGAGCTCAAAATTAACAGGAGTTAACTTACACCTTAAACTTAACTGGTACCTTCAACTTCACGATTCAGCAAAAGCACAGTGCTTAAAGTATTTAACCTAACCTATAGCGTATGACTTAGCAATTTAACAGAGGAATAACAGCAATATTTAACTTAGCTTATAATTTATATTAAACACAATATCTTAGAAAAAGAACAACTCTTAGGGACATTTAACTTAGCTTAGACCTCATGTTTTACCTTTCCTAAAGGCCTGACTGACTCAGCAGTCCAAGGCACTCAAACCCCTCAGAGAGCAGCATTTCTGCCACATTTCCTCAGCACAGGCACTCCTGTGTGCACACAGACGCAAAGAGTCAGTGCAAGGCACCTGTAAGAAATTCCCCTGAGGGCAGGCAATGCTCACTGTGGATCCTTTGGCATCTCCCCAGTGGGAGAAGGGTTTAGCTTGGAGGAGTGGGGGGATCGGCCCAGGCTCCGTCGTTGTTCAGGAACCCCGAGTGCAGCAAATGGGAGAGTTCCCGGCTGGGAGAGGCCCCACTCAGAGGGAGTCGCTGGCCCAGGAGAGCTCCAAGGGCTCCTTTTGGAGCGCTGTTTGTAGGGCCCCAAGAGAGGGGCTTCAGTCCCAGCAATGGCTCATCCTGGCCGCACTTGGCACCAACAGCTTTCTTTGGCAGTGTGAGAACAGGGATGTTGTGCCACTGAGGGAACAAAAACAGTTCCCAGTGTTGGAGAATTTTGCTCAGACATGGCTTGAAGGAGAAAAAGGCCATGAAAATATACAGCTGATGGAAAAGTAAAAGGCAGCTGTAAGCAGCTAATTCTCAAGCCATTTCTATAAAAAATCAAAGTTCTCAGGCACATTTCTGTAAACAGCAGAGTTCTCAGGCTGTTTTTTCATAACAGGTAAACATTCTGTCCTTGGCTGCTTTGGGAAAGCAAAAGTGACAAACATGGAGGCCTTGAGAACCGTTCATATCAGGATGAGAAAACAGATCTTGGTTTCAATAACAAACCACAGGTATTGAAAACAAAAGGAGGGATTAATGTGTAATCTGTAACCTATGATGAGCTCGGGTTTTGCAATATGTATGAGCTTAATTAACACTGTTATAAAATGTGCCTGGTGGATCAATAAATCGGAGTTTGATGCTGATCAGAGGATGGGTTGTCTCCCTTCACTTCATCATCCCAGGGCTGCTCCTACAGAAAGCAGGAGCTGGTTGGGCAGCAGCAGTGCCTGGAGCAGACAGTGTTTGTGATGAGCTGCAGAGGAGATGAGCCCAGGGCCTGTTGGCCAAGTCTGAGCCCCAAGGAGTACTTCTGAGCTGACAGGGCGGCCTGAGAAGGGGAGGGGGGAATGCAGCAGCACAGGGCCCATGGAACCAAGGGAGCATTGTGACACTGTGGGCCCTGTGAGACCAAGGGACCACTGTGACACTGTGGGACCCTGTGAGACCAAGGGACCATTGTGACCCTGTGGGGCCTCATGGAATCATGGAGATCACTGTGACGTTGCTGGGCCTCATGGAACCAAGGGAACTGTAGTGACACTGTGTGGGTCCATGGAATGTAGGGATCTTTGTGACACTGGGAGGCCCCATCAAACAAAGGGTCCATTGTGAGACTGTGGAGCCTCATGGAACCAGTGAGACAATTGTGACCCTGGGGTTCCTTACAGAACCAAGAGGACCATTGTGATACTGTGGGGCCTTGTGAAGCCAAGGGGCCTTTGTGACACTGCAGGGCTGCATGGAACCAAAGGTCTATTGTGACATTGTGGGGCCTCCTGTCATCACTGGTCCATTGTGACACTGTTGAACCTAAGGAGAACATTGTGACACTGCAAACTCCCAGGGTCCAAAGATCCATTGTGACATTTCAGGGCTCATGAAACAGAGGCGTCAGGTGATATTTTGGGGCCTGGAGAACTACAGAGACCATTGTGACACTGCAAAGCCTCATGGAATCGTTGGGACCATTGTGAAACTGCCTTATGAATCCTAGGGACCACTGTGACAATGCTGGACCCCATTGAACCAAGGGTCCATTGTGACACTGCCGGTCTTCTTGTAATCAACAGGCGATTGTGACACTGTGGGGCCCCATTAAACTAGGGGAACACAGAACAAGTCTGGCTTCACCACCCATGGACTACCTGACTGGTCCAGCTGACCTTGGCACATTGAGAGGCTCCTCATATGCTATTGAAACACTGGGGCTCTGTGCTTTCCTTCTAATGGGAAAGATCTGGCCTTCTCCTCCAGGCACCCATGGCCAGAATTGGGATTTCACCTCCAAAATTCCCTATATCCAGAGATTGTTCCAATAGGAAGATTGTCAGGACAAATCTGGCTGGTAATGTTTTCACAAGGGTCACCTTTCATCTGTCCCCAAAACACTGGGGAAGGCTCTGTGCTTTCCTTCCTATGGGGAAGAACTGTCCTTCTAGTCCAGGTGCCCACGGCCAAGATTGGGATTTCACCTTCAACATTCCCTGTTGTGAGAGACTAGAGATTGTTGGCTCAAAACATTTTGTCAGGGGCGCGGGGGGAGGAAGGGGCAGGTCCAGCCTTGCCCTGCCCTGGAACCCCAGACCTGCCCTGCCCTGTGACCCCAATCCCCCCAGAGCCTCTATCCCAGCCCAGCAGTGGCTGCCAGTCCCTGGCACAGCACAGGCAATGCTCCACAGCCACCTCTGCAGCCCCCAGCCCAGCTCTTGAGGGACCAAATGAGCCCAAGTCCCACCTGGGGGGAGGGCCCAGGAAGACCAAAGGGTATTTAGGGCTGACCACAATGCAAGCACACATCATCACCCTGCCTCCTCATGGAATTTCCATCTGAAATGTTCTGGAATCCAGGAGTTGGTACCTCTGTTTGTGCTCCTCTGTATCTTTTTTGCCTTTCTCTCTTTCTGTCCTTTCCTTCTATTTCTGTCCTTTTCCAAATTTGAGTAATGTAAAATTCAAATAGCTTAGAGTTTGTGTAGTTGAATGGGCCAAGTCAGTGCTTTAAGAAGTGTGCTGTGTTGATTGAATGTCATATTAAACCTGTTGCTAAAATTTCTCCGATTATCTGAAGTTGCCAGTAAAGGCTGTTTGGTTGTTTTGAGATCCTGAGAATCTCTTGTAGGTATATCTCCAGTGCATCCAACTCAGAGGACACAAACAATTGTGATCCCTTTTAAAGATCTAATTTAGAGAATTTTTGGGGGGATGGGAGTCAGGGCTTGTGTGTCCTGCTTGGCACAGCGCAGGCAGGGCTTTCCCAGCCACATTCCACACTCCATTGCCCAGCTGGAGCCGCTGGTGCCTCTGAGTTGTGCTACCCCAGTCCCAGGGATGCTCTCCTTGTCTGCCCATTCCCCCACAGTCTCTGGGCAGGGATGGCCTCAGTGGGGGCTGCTGATCCTCAGCAACTTGCAGAGGCTGCTGCTGAATTTTCCTGCTCCAGAGGCTTGTTCAGCCTTCAGCTCTTCAGTGCAGGAATTCAGTGTCCCAGGGCTCAGTAACATTCTGAACACCTGAACAAGCCAAGCCCTAGGAATAATTTCATTTTAATTTTCAAATCCTTTGTGGTTAATTCAACAGATTTCAGTAGTGTATCCAAACAAATATTCTATTTAAAAGGACAGTGAGAAAAGATATTTTAGGTCCTCTTTACGTTTTTTTTTTCCCTGTTAATTTTTTGATATTTGCAATCTCCAATTGACACTGAATCCAAGTACCTCCTCATGCAGTTTGAGCAGATATGAACATCAAGACCCTTCATGGCTGACAATCAATCAGACTCTGTCCCTATCCCCACCCCACCATTTCCCCCATCCAAGCCCTGGCGCTCAGAGCAGCCTTGTGCAAATCTGAGCTCCCTCCAGCCCAGGCTGCACCTGCAGCTTTCAGCTCCTTGGCTCCAACTCCCACCTGCTTTCCTTGGAGAAAGAGCTGCCCGAGACACAGAGGGATGTTCATTTCTTGTCAGCCAACAAAGCCAAGGGAAGGCACAGCTCCATCAAATGCAAAAGTAATTTCTCTGCTGGATATTAAATCTGCTTTCCACAGCATACATTCTCAGAGCAATGGAAAACACCTTCTGTGTTCAGCACAGATCCCAAGGTCCCCCCAAACCCTTCCTGCCCCAAGTCTGCCCGGATGTGCTCTTTGCACCCACGAGTCACACATTGAAGTCAGGAGCTCCCTCCATGCCCAGAGGGAGGAAAAGAGAGAAAGGGGATGAAGAGCTCTCCTATGCAGAACCAAGGTCCAAGTGCAGCCCCTGCAGTGGGAACCACAACTCATCAGGTTTGTCTCCTTTGGGCTCAGGGAGTGGTGACACTCAGAGGCACAGAAAGGTTTCTTGCCAACAAACACAAGTTGAACATTTGAAGTTTAATATCCATCACAGCTCTTCCCTTGGCTCTTGGGGACATCCCAGCAGCATCTGACATGTCTACCATCCTCCAGGGATTTCTGTACAGGAACAGTTCTAGGCAAAGACATCAGAAATGGTAATTCTGTGATAGATATAAACACAATTAAGATGATGATTATATATTTGTTATATATTTATTTCAACTTCAGAAATATTGGGCAACTCCCTGCAGCACAAAGCATGAAAGCAGTCAGTTGAGAGGCACTTGAATGACCAGAGAGCATCTGGGGGAGGAAATCTGGGAGGAATGGGAAAAATAAAGACCTGTCTGGTCTAGTGAAGAGATGTCCTTAGGCATGGCCATTTGACCAGGATAGCTGGAAACATCGGATGGAAAGAGAAATTAAATAATAGACTGAATATTGGTTACACAGTAACACAGTTACACGGTAGATGGGAAGATCAGTATTTCTTCTCCTGCCATCAGCACACTTCCAAGAAATCCCCGTTCCTGGTGGGAAAACTCTGCCATTCTTAAAAGTACTCAAATGAACAAGAAAATAAAGATTTGCTTGTATATTATGATAGAAACAGGGATTAACACCTGTGCCCCTTTCCAGGCAGGCATCAGTTGTGTGCCCATTAACAGGAAGTGCCACTTGTGCCCTGAGGTGCCCAGCTGGGATTGGATATTTCCAAGAGCACCTGAGGGACAGCAGAGCACCTTGCAAGCTCCAGGTCCCTGACAGCCCTGCAGGGCTCCTGTCCCATCAACATCTGCTCTGCTCCAGTCTGAAACAGGGCCCAGCATGGTGCCGGGATCATCAGAGAGCTGAGGTGTGTGCTGAAATTCAATGCCCTCCCCATCCCGCAGCAGCCCTGCATTTCCCTCCTGCAGCCTTGGTCTCCAGCACAGCCATGGAGGCTCTTTGGGCTCTGGACTGTTGCTGCAGCCCGCAAGGGCAGCTGAGCTCTGCCTTTGGCACAGTCAGGCCTGGCCAGCGCAGGCCATGCTCAGCAATTGCTTGTGTGTGCCTGGCCTTGCTATTGTGATAAATAGGTATGATTTATGTCCAGGTTTAGGGCAAATTTGTTAAAGAATCTGCAAAGGATGGCCCCTCCAGAAAGCGAAACCCACACGGCCCCTCCCCCAACTGGTTCGGGAAAAAATTCCTTGGAGAGAGGTGGAAAGAACCTATTTATTTGACTGGCCCAGCACCCCCCAGCACACAAAATGAACAATACCAGATGACACCGCTCTGAGAAAGATGACAAAATCAGAAAGACTCTTTCAGGGATGGTTGCTCTGTTCTCAGTCCCTCTGGCGCTGGGGCAGATGCTGCAGCCACACGGTGCAAACGCTTGGTGTTCCTGGGTCCCAGTCCAGAGCAGGTCCGAGATGGTCACAGAAACAGGAGAGGAGAAACAGTCCAGGAAAGGAAGTGTGGACTGTTTAGCTAGAACTAGCTAATAAGCAGAGGCCAAAGCAGAGCAGAAGCGAGAGCAGAAAAGAGAGCAAGTAAAGCAGCAAGCTGAAGGCAAGAAGTGAAAAACAGCCTTATGTACCGCTCGTCTCTGTGTTCCTGATAAAAGAAACCCAAACAAAACTTCCGCTCTTCAGAGCCGGTCTTAAAGGCACAGAACAGATGATGGGGATACAAGCATCATAACATCACCCCGGGACATGGCCAGGCAGCCCTGGCTCTGAGCAACAGCGTCTGCAGTGGGACAGGAAACTCCCAGCTGATGGGAACAAACTTTCTGGCTGACTGCAGCGGCCAGGACAAAGCTGAGTGGTTACCCTGGTGTCCCCCAGCCCTTGCTGACCCCAGGGGCTGATGGCATTTGTGCTCCCTCAGGTTCATGTCCCCACACCAACAGCATGGGGGTTCTCCTGCCTGCTGTGCCCAATGCAAACAGGGGCTGCTGAGCCAGTGCTGCTGTGTCTGTGCCTGCAAGGATGGGGCACCTGTGTGAGCTGGGGAAGAGGCCGGGGCTGCAGAGGGGGATGTTGTTGGCAGCTCCATGAGGACGCTCTGGGCTGTGCAGTGCACTGGGGATGGATCAGCCCCTGCTCTGCAGCTCCTTCCCTTCTGCCCCAGGGCCCATGTAGAGCCCAGGGCCACCAGGGCAACGGGGCAGGGCCACAGCAGCAGCACTGGCAACACCAAGTGCTGTTGCTGCTGGGCGCAGCTGCTGGGCCAGCACTGATCTGCCCCCAGCTCTGCACACAGACATTGCTGCTGCAGCTCCAGAGGAGACAACAAAAGGGCATCTCTGTAGAAAACTTCGCTGGGAGATCCTTTAGTTTCTTTAAAGCAACCAAGAGTGCAGTCCCTTATGGACACAGTCAGTGGCCACAGGGAAGGTGGAGAGAAACAAAATGAAAAATGGCACAAATAATTATATTTATTAGTGGACAAGATTTAAAAAGTAAAATAAATAGATAAAGAACCACCAAAATGAAACCATCAAGAAGTATCAAAGATGACTTTTATTACATGTGATTTGCAGAAACTGGTCAGCAGTTTAATGTTTCTGAAAGCATCCAGTCATCAGTCTCCACACTGCAGCCCTGAGCTCCTGGTTCCTCAGGCTGTAGATGAGGGGGTTCAGGGCTGGAGGCACCACCGAGTACAGAAGTGACAGGGCCACATCCAGAGATGGAGAAGACATGGAGGGGGGCTTGAGATAATAAAATGTACTCGTGCTGAGGAACAGACAGATCACTGCCAGGTGAGGGAGGCAGGTGGAAAAGGCTTTGTGCTGTCCCTGCTCAGAGGGGATCCTAAACACAGCCCTGAAGATCTGCACATAGGAGAAAACTATGAACATAAAACAACCAAATGCTAAACAGATGGAAAACACAAGGAGCCCAAATTCTCTGAGATAGGATTTGGAGCAGGAGAGCTTGAGGATCTGGGGGATTTCACAGAAGAACTGCCCCAGGGCATTGCCATGGCACAGGGGCAGGGAAAATGTATTGGCTGTGTGTGGCAGTGAATAGAGAAAGGCACTGGCCCAAGCAGCTGCTGCCATGTGGACACAAGCTGTGCTGCCCAGGAGCGTCTCGTAGTGCAGGGGTTTGCAGATGGACACATAGCGGTCATAGCACATGATGGTCAGGAGGAAATACTCTGCTGACAGGAAGAAGAAAATCAGAAAGACTTGGGCAGCACATCCAGTGTAGGAGATGTCCCTGGTGTCCCAGAGGGAATTGTGCATGGCTTTGGGGACAGTGGTGCCGATGGAGCCCAGGTCGCTGAGGGCCAGGTTGAGCAGGAAGAAGAACATGGGCATGTGCAGGTGGTGGCCACAGGCTATGGCGCTGATGATGAGGCCGTTGCCCAGGAGGGCAGCCAGGGAGATGCCCAGCAAGAGGCAGAAGTGCAGGAGCTGCAGCTGCCGCGTGTCTGCCAGTGCCAGCAGGAGGAAGTGGCTGATGGAGCTGCTGTTGGACATTTGCAATGCCTGAGCAATGGGATCTGTAAAAAAGTAATCATGGAATAGTTGGGTTTGGAGAGGACTTTAAATATCCCCACACAGTGTGGGGGCACTTTGCCCCCACTGCCTGCCAGGGCTCTGCTGCCTGGAGCTGTCCCTGCCAGCAGCTGCTTTCCCTGTGCCCAGGGCTGGGCTCTGCCAGTGCTGCCAGAGCCCAGCCCAGCCCTGGGGGCTCAGCTCTGCCCTGCAGACCCCTCCCAGCTCTGGCACTGCCCAAGGGCACCTCTGGCTTTGCAGACTCTGATGACAAAGTCAGAGCAACCCTGAGGAGGCTGGAAAAGCGACACTGATGCTGCCTCTAAAGGGGTCTTGTTCAGATTTCTGTCACTGCCTGGTTTAGTAAGATCTGAGAAATTTTTTTTTTCTCATGCTGGAGTGAGAGATTAATATCTGTTTGCGATTTCCCATCCAGGCAGCCCAGAGCAGTAGATTAAAAAAGCAGGATTTTCGCTTTTATGCAGCCCCTGCCATTCTCCGCTCCCTGTATAATCTACTTGGAAATGTTCTGCAGTTTATTGCCATGCTGGGAGCAGTCCTGAACAATGCAGCATCCTCACCACACAAGGAGAACACTTCCAAGCCTTACCAGCTGTCTCCTCCCACCGAGACCTTGTCCCCCAGTGCTGGGAGCAGCTGCCAGGGCTGGCTGAGAGCTGTCCCTGGCAGACAGCAGAGTCCCTGCCCCAGCACAGCACCCTGGGCTGCAGGACCCTTCTCTGCAGGACAGCCCTGGGCACTTCTGGCTGCTCTGCACAAGAGACAATCAGAGAATGTACTCACAGGGTCTGCAGGCATTGGGATGTTCCAGCTTTGGGAGATGGCTCCAGGAGCTGCAGCTGCATTGTCCTGCAGCCAGACGTTCCTGTGCCAAGGGCTGGCAGTGATTCTGCCCCAGGCACTTCTCAGCCCCTTCCCAGCTCTGACTGATTGAAGCTCTCTGTGCCTCTGTGCTGTGCCCGGGGTGGCTGCAGGCAGTGCCCCAGCCCTGCTGGGCTGGAGAAAAGCTGCTCATGAAGAGAAATGTGCTTTTGAAGCTCTGCTTGGTTACCAGGAACTGCCTCTGTGCCAGGAGCCCAGCCCAGGTCAGCAGCACAGACACAGCACAAGGACTTTAATGAGCCTCTGGGGCTTTGTGCTCAGGCCCTGAACATCAGTCCCTGAGAGGGAGCTGAAGAAACCTCTCCAGAACTCCAAGTCAGAATCCAACTCCAAACTTTCTTGGACTTTTAATGGGTTCCACTGAGAGACATGACTGAGAAAGTGTCCCCAGGCCCCAGGCAGAGCAGAGAACTGTAGGAAGTGATGACAGGTGGGGACAAACAGAATCCAAGTCTTGGTGCACTGGGCCACAGCAGCAGGGTCTGTGCCACCAAGGGCTGTGAGGAGACACCTTGTCCTGAGGCACTGGGGCCTCCTGGCACAGCCCCAGCCAAGCTGGGCACTGTCAGCCCCTTGTACTGCCCTCAGCATCCCCCCCTAGCCCACATTCCAGTGGCCTCAAGCATCTGCTGGAAGGATTCCCTGGGGAGCCTTGGTCAGGAATGGCCCTGGGGGCTCCTTAATGCTCCCAGGGACTGCAGGTTTTTCAAAGGACTTTTGGTTTAGCTTTTGCCTTGGAGCCTCTGAGAGGTTTCTGCAATCATGGCCTCCAATTTTCTGCTGTAATTAGTCCCTGGAGAGTCTTTCTCAGTAACAACACTCAGTGGGGCTCATTAATGCTTTCAGACACTCAAAGTTTTTTAAGGTACTTTGGATTTTCCTTTCCACACTGAGTGTCCAAGCAATTTTTGTGCCATCCTGGCCTCCAATTCTCTCCTCCAAGGAGTCCATGAGGAGCCTGTTTTGGGGATGGACCTCAGGGGGACCCATCAATTCCTCAAGACACTTTGGGGTTTTCTTCCAGCTCTGACTCCAGGAAAGGTTTGTGCAATCTACTCTCAGGCCCTGAGCTTCAAAGGCTCAGCTCCAAATGCTCATTAGGGTCAAGCAATTTCTGACAAACCATGGATCTGCCTTTATTTCCCTCTAGTCTAGTTCAGTTCAGCAAGAAGTTTTCCTTTTACAGTTATAGAGAAATATTTCAAGGAGCTTCTATGAAATAGGCAATCCTTTTTTTAAGGAGTGTATTTTATTGCTGTTCTCTTTAAAGAAGTTGTGATTGCAGCATTCGGTGATTGATATTGATGTAGGGCTGCTCCTAAGGAGGTCTGGCCAGGTCAGTGAAACTGTACCTTGGAGCTGACTCAGTGTGGACAACCTTGCCTAACATTCCCAAACCCCGTGGGAGAAACTATTTTTACTTTCAAAAATTTAAATGCTTTATTAAGGCTTTTTCAAAATACAACAGAAGACTGAATAAAGAAAAGAATACAGCACCGGGAGCAAAGGATTCAGTCAATGTGTGCTCATCTACAAAATGGATGTTCTGTCTTTTATACCTCTTGCCCCTCCCAAAATCTTGTCAATTGACTCCTTCTTCTCTGTTCAGTGGTGGAGATCACTGTCTTACACCTTGATTGGAGGTCAGGTGCTGCCATAGTAACAAGCCGACCCTCCCAAATGCCCCAAATACTGAGGCAATCCGGTGATAACAATGCAAGGGGGAGGGTAACTATACACCTACAAAACTTCTCTTAACATATATTTAATATTCACCCCTTAATTGTGAGAGTAAACCATTACTCAATTGAGGATTACTCATCTATAACAAACCCCCTTTTCTTTTTCTAAGTAATTTTGCTCAAACAAGTAAAAAATTTTCTCTTTCTCTTGAATGAGTCATACCAGCATCTGTTGATGTGGGCAAGGACAGTGGGAACTGTGGGAATCTATAAAATCAGAGGGTTTTTAGGAAATGGTTCAAAAAGAGTATTTAGGCTTTAGGATGTGGCTTGAAGTTCTGTTACAGCAGAAAAGTTTCTCAAGCAAGTAGAAAAGTTTCTCAAGTAAGCAGAAAAGTTTCTTAAGCAGTAGACAGGACAAATAATAATAGGACTTTGAAGATTTGGCTTTAGGATGGCAACAAGTTTATTTAATGTATATCTTTAGAAGGTTACTGTGAATAGAGTCCTGTTCTTTGTTTCTTATGAAATAGTCTTTGTTTTAACTACCATTACATATGTTTTATAAGGTTGGATGGAAAGCTTGTCAATATGTCTTGTTTTTGTATGATTGGCTGAAATCTAAACTGAGATGATTTTATGTCATTCCGTTTTACCCCACCTTCGGGAGGCATTTCCCATTAGGCCAGCATGCTGTTAACATGTAACAATGTTCTGAGGCTGATGTAATAATAATAATAATAAAAAAGCTGTTCTGAATTTGTCCAGTGTAGTCCATATTTAGACTTTTTGCCGCGGCAAGTGGGTTCCTCTCTCAAGACGTGAGTTCCTGACACCATTAGATCTATAGCTACCCTGGTGCCCCGACAACTGGTGCTCCGTGTGAGGAAGCCTCGTTCAAGGACGTAGATTAGAAGAAAAAAGAAAAATCGTGGATTTCCCGGCCGCTGGAGACCCAAGTGTTAATCAGGAAGACTGTATCATCTCTCCCGCCGAAGCCAAGAAATTTGTAAGTAACTTTTCTCGGGAGAGCGCTTGGGTAACGGTTTTTTGTGTTAAAAGAAAACAAAAATGGGAACAAACTTATCAAAAGTTGAATGACATGTTTTTTATCAATTAGAGATATTGTGACAAGAGAAAGGGCACCCTGAAGTTTCAAAAACTGAACTTAAAAACTTACTTATATGGGTTAAAACAAATACGCAAGATTTAAATTTACAGTCTGCCTTTACTTTTCATTTTTAGGATCATATAAACTGAAAGATTTATAATCTAGTCACTCTCAAAAAAGATGAAAGTCTAAAAGAATTGATGCCCATTTCCCGAGCCCTGATGGAATGTTTTAAACAAACTGACAATAATAAGGTGAACTCAGACTCAGAAAACCAAGCTTCTGGCTCTGTCTCTTTAAATTCCAGTAAACCAGAGACTGTGTTTCAGCGAATGTAACAAATGTTGTTTCAAATGCTGATTTGAACTCCACTGAGAAAAATCTTCCTTCTCTCTCTCTGGGAAAAAATGAGACTTTTTCGGACTCTTCTTCGCGTTGTTCTGTTAATGTAAAAATATGTGACTCTTGTAAGGGGCAAGGGACAAAATGTATAGAAAATGTAAAGGAGAAAGTTAATGTATTTCCTAAGACTGGTTGTGCAGGGACACTGAAAGCTGGTTTAGATTCTGTTATGCCTGAAGTGGAAACTGAGGGTGTTTCTTCCACTCGGGAAATTTTGGTTCCTGGGGGTTCTGGGAATTCTTTTTCAGTTAAGCAAAAACCTGGTTTTTCTGGTATTTGTCAATCCATAGATGCAGAGAAAGAAAAAATTCGCTTTAATTCAAAGGGTGGAGTCCTTTGAAAGGATGGATAACTCTCAAAAACCTGAAAAAACACGGGTTGAGTTTTTTCCTCATTCTTGTGATCCTAATTCTTGTATTTAAAAACAAAACCATGTAAGTTTAAAACCTGGATTTGGAATTCTTCAGCTGAGTTTTTCTTGGCAGGGAGACAATGTGAAACTTGTGGTAAAGTAGCGAATTCAAGGTTAAAGTGTGGCAATGTTCCCAGAACAGGGGAACACGCCTCTGTCCCGGCCCCTTTGGGCCGGGCTTCGGAGGAGGCGTGTTGTTTGTTGGAGCCCACCCCTGCCTTTCATGGCAGGGTCCCAAGGGGGGCGTGTTGCTTGGAGGTTTCTGCAAAAAATTTAGAGGCGTGTTCTCATGAACAGGTTGGCCGGCCTGACGAAGGAAGGAGACCTGGACATCCATTGATCATCACAGGCCCAATTTTATTGATCAGTACGGCGGGTTAAATACAGTTCATAATGAACTTCATGCATATTGCAAAAGTTGAGCTCAGGATTGGTTAGTTACATATCAGCAGCTACACCTACTTCTGCATTCCTATGGTTCTACTTTTGATACTTTCTACATATTCTTAGGAGATATTCAGGAATAATCTCTACTCCCCATCCTCATGTTACAGCAAGGTCACTGATTGCTAATTGCTGACATTTTCCTTTCAGCTTGCTGACTGCTGACTTCCCTCTCTCAGCTTAACCAGCGGCATTATGTCAGTATGGCCTTTCTCAGCTAACCAACTATTAATAAAGCTCTCCACACCGGCCTCCTGGAGCTGGCCGAGCTCCCGGAATTGGCAGAATTACCGGACAAGAGTACAGTGTTCCTGTCAGGAATTTGGATCTGGGCAGAGTGACTAGAAGGTTTGAATTTAATGATTTTTCAGGATCAGAAAATGTATTGATTAGAAGGAAAGGGAATATTCAAACTGTCATTGATCAAAGTGACAATTTTGATTCTCCATTAAAATTACCGGATTGGTCAAACATTAATCAGAAACTAGAAAAAGATTTGGATTTAAAGAAACAATATCTTGCTTTACCAGTAAAATATGGAAGAAATTATAGAAATCCAAATTATGAAAGACTCAATCACCATGATATAAAGGAATTACGACAGGCTTTGAAAGAAAGTAGATTTTCTTCTCCCTATTTTAATAGTGTGTTGAAAAATATTTTTAACTCTTATGATTTAGTTCCTACTGATTGCAAAAATGTAGCAACTTTGATCTTAACCAATTCACAGTACCTACTATGGGAGTTACAATGGAAAAAGTTACTTAACAAGTTGGTTGAAGGATATGCAGATACTGATTATGCCGATTTAGATGTTGCTCAGTTGGCTGGTGATTCACCTTACAATAGGCCTGAAAATCAAGCAGTTGAACTGCCTCGGGCCTGTTTTAGCAGACATTAAAAGATGCTGCTAGAAAGGCCTTGCTTTCACTTGAGCCTGCTGGCTCACATTTAAGTTCTTATACACTGATCAAACAAGGTGAAACTGAATCTTATGGTTCTTTTTTGGATAGATTAACTCAAGCAGTTGAAAGGCAATGCCCAGATGAACAAGCCCGCTCTTATATCATTCAAAATCTTGCTTATGTAAACGCTAATGATGAATGTAGGAAAATTATTTTAGCTTTGCCTGACCAGCCTCCAACAATTACACAGATGCTAACAGCTTGCAGTAGACTTATGGGTTCACAAAATGCTGCAAATTCACAGGTCAATGCTTTGGAAAAAACACTGGAACACAATTTGACACAACGAATGGATAAAATTGAAAAGCTTTTAGAAAAACAAGAAAAACCTTGGGAAAACTCTGTTAATGCTGTACAAGTAGATCCTAATAAAAAGCCTGTCTGCTTTGCTTGTGGTAAACTAGGGCACCTCAAAAAGGATTGTCGTGGGACAGCAAATCAAATTTCTATTTGCCCTCGATGCTGAAAAGGAAGGCATCTTGCTAAATATTGTCACTCACTATTTGACTTCAATGGCAGCCCACTGTCGTTAAACTTCAAAAACAGCGCGTTCCACCGTGCTCAGACACAAATTTTGGTACCCACTGGCAATGGGTGAATATTCCCACTGGGCTGGTC
Organism: Zonotrichia leucophrys gambelii; assembly: GCF_028769735.1. NCBI lineage: Eukaryota > Metazoa > Chordata > Aves > Passeriformes > Passerellidae > Zonotrichia > Zonotrichia leucophrys. The sequence continues at coordinate 15,213 of NW_026993200.1, forward strand.
ATGTCACAAAAGGATTGTCATGTGTAAAGATTCTAATCGAAGTGACTTTCTACCTGTCATAAGATATGATTGTCATGATATATATAATCTGATAATATCTTGTTGTACAAGTTTTGTCCTCAGTTCACAGAATTTTCCAGGATTCAAGATTCTACTATTACACGGATGATCTGCTCATCACAGCCTCAACGCCGACAGAGATGCAGAAAACCTGTGCTGGTGTTGGGACTGAAATCCAAAAGGCTGGACTTGACATTTCTACCACCAAATTTCTACAACTTGACATTTCTACAACTAAATCCAAGGATGCAACAAAGACCCAAGGCTGAGACATCAACTCTTCAAAGAAGACCATCAACTCTTCAAAGAAGACAACCTCATCACTGGACTCTGGACACTGGACTCTGACTGTGGTTCGAGTTTTTCAGCTTTTCCCTCAATCTTTTAATTTATTTTAATGAATAGAAGGTTCAATTTTAAAGGATGTTAGCAATGAGATTTTACATCGTTGGCTTTCCTGTCTTTTTACAACTTTGCAATATAGAATTAATCCATGTTTTGTTTCTCACATTAGGGTATTCATGTTTCCGTGGACCCGTTCTCTGGTGCAGTTTTTGCTTCCCTTCACACAGGTGAAACCGGCAGTCATGCCTATCATCATTCCTGCAAGCTTTTGCTTCATTGGGTGTACCCCAAGAAGTGAAAACTGACAATGGTCCTGCATACATATCTCAAAAATTGGCCACATGTTTAAATGAATGGGGTGTTTAGCACATCTTTGATATTCCTCATTCTCCCACAAGCCAAGCAATCATTGAAAGAACATATCAAACCCTAAAACGCATATTAGATCAACAGAGAGGGGGAATGAAGATCACCCCACAGATGAGACTGAACAAGGCTCTGTATGTTTTTAATGTTCTAAACAGTTCAAGTGAAGGTCCATTTTGATTAATAATTTGGGGAAAGGGTATGCTTCTGTCTCCACAGGTGCTGGAATTAAATGGGTTCCTGCCAAAAACGTCAAACCATATCGCACTTCAGAACCTGCAGTCGAGCCCAGAACCGAGGAAGCAAGTACGCAGACGTGAACCGAATCGAAGGATCCCGGGTCTCGCCTGACGCTCCTTGTGCCTGACGTTCTTTGTGCATCGGTGAAACCCATGAACTCTGATTTTGTGTCAATGTTATTTATGAGTATGCTAATTGAATGCTGAATGTTTAACAGAGTTAATTTTTGGCAAAAATTTAGGTTATTGTTTTTGTATAGAGAGAATTCTGCCAAAACTTAGCTCATGAAAGAGATGGGGCGAATTCAAATAGTATACTTGTTTTGTTTGATTTTAATTGTTTTTTGTCGTGCAGATTTGCCTGTGGATCAACCGAAAACGAATGTTTGGGTGACCTTAGCCAAGGCTGCCAGATCGGATGCTATAGTCGGGTCTAATTGGGAAACCCGAAAACCCTTTTTCAACCTGTTTGTTTGGGTTTTTGCCAGTAAAAGAGTTCCCTTTGGCCCAAAAAACCCAATCCAATGGTGGGGCCAAAGGTGGAATTGACAATGGAAACAATCCTTTTTTCCCAATTTGGGGGAACATTTGGCCCCAAAAAACTTCTCAGGGAGCATCTGAACCTCAAGAATGGAAACCCTTGGTTTTTTGACCAGGGGTTTTTGTTTTATTTTTATGACTCATCCCCCCGGGGCCCGAAAAGGTGACCCCTCAAAGTTTAGTGTTACTCCTCCTTATTTTGCATAAAAATTTGGGGTTTTTGGTTTTAATGTTTAAAACCATTTGGGGATGTTTTTCCCGGGGAGATGGACCCCAATATCCACGGAAATTGCCAAAAGGGGGTTTTTGGTTCTTTTGCGGAGACAGGGTTTGGAAAGGGGCAGGGCCAGCTAACCTTGAAGGGGACCTTGTGGGCCATTGGTATGCTCACCATAATTCCCCCCACGCCAAAGCAGTGTTTGGAAAAAGAAAAAAAAGGAGAACGAGAGCTGGGCCCTCATTTTTGATGAGAAAATGTCAGAGTGTTTTATGCCCTTTGGAAAGCCTCCGAAGGGTTTCAGCAAAGGGATATTTTTCCGCAATTGGCTTCAGCCGTGGCATTGAGACAATTAGGGTAGAGTTGGATGTTGGCTGAGCAAACCCAAATTTAAAGGCAAATCCTCTGCAATCCCGTGATATGTTGACCCAAGGGTTTATTTTATTAGACATGCTACTCTTCAAAACAGAGGGGAGCCTTTGAACTTCTTTTACTCGCACAAGGGGTGGTTGGGGGAATTTGAAGGATTGTGTTTTATGGGAAATTTTTCTGACAGCCCAAATTAAAAAAAGATGGAGGTTCCTGGTTGGTGATTTTTTTCAAAAAAAGGAGTTTTTTCCCCCTTTGGGTAAAGGGAAAATTTGCAAGATAGGTCTTTATGTACTGGTGTTCTAATACGTTTTTTATAGTGGGACCTTTGTATACTTTGTTGTGGGGCGGCAAATGATGAACAAAAAAAAGTTTCCCAGAAGTTTTGTATACAAGCAGGAGAGTTAGGAGGGAGAAACACAGAGAGTGTTCAAAATCTCACGAAAGCAGTAAAAAGAAGGTATAGACATGAACGAAAGGGTTTTTAA
>NW_026993201.1:0-17823 GCF_028769735.1 Zonotrichia leucophrys gambelii
CTCGTATCGTGTTCAGGAGCCACGGCACTCCCAGCCACAGCCCCAAACCAACCACAGGCCCTTTTCCCTGGAGTAAAACCCCTCTGGCTGTCATGCAGAGCCACTGCCTCCACAGCCACCCACAGCACGGCCACCTTGCATAGAACCACCGCGTATCGTGGATTTCAGGCCAGCGCCACTCCCTCAACCGCCCCCAACAACTAGCCCTTTCCTGGAACAACTCGACCTGCATTGCGGCATGCAGAGCCACTTGCCTCATCAACCACCCACTTGGCACTTTGCCACCTTCATCGGAACCACCTGCTATCGGGATTTTCAGGAGCCAGCCGACCTCCCACAAGGCCCCCGAACACAACCAGGCCCTTTCCCTGGCGAACAACTACACCGGCTTTTGCTGGCAGATTGCAGCAGCCACTGCCCTCACAAACCACCGCCTTCACTGTGCCAACCATCTGACCATCCCGCTATCTGGATTTGCAGAGCCGGCCACTCCCACCAACCCCAAACAACTCGGCCTTTCCCTGGAATTAACACGACTGCCCTATTGCGGCACGGTGCACAGCCACATGTCCAAAAAACCTTCCGAAATGACGCTGCCACTCATCTGGGAACCATTGCGATGTGATTCGACACCGCCACTCCCAGCACAGGCCCCCGAACCAACACGGCCTTTTCCCTGGAGAAAACTACACCGCCCGCCTCTGGCAAGCCCAACACTTACCTTCCAGCCCACCGAAATGGCCACCTTCGCTGGGAACCACTGCTCGTATCAGACCAGCCGACTCCCAGCCAGCCCACACAAAACCCCTTTTCCTGGAATTCGGACCGCCCCACGGCTGCAGATTGCAGACCAACTACATCAACCCTTCCTGATAACATGCTGCCCTTCATCTGGACATCTGCGACGTGATTTCAGACCAGCCCACTCCCAGCCAGCCCCACGAACCAGCCTTTCCCTGGAAAATCAGCCGCCCGCTTCTGCGGCAATGCGGAGCACATGCCCTTATCACCCCGATGACTGTGCCACCTTCATCTGGAAATCCGGAGACTCTTTCAACCAGCCCACTCCCGCCACAGGCCCCTACAAACCACGGCCCTTTTCCTGGAGAACCGACTCCGCCAGGCCTCGGCAATGACAGGCCCTTCCTATCAATCCAGCCCGACTTGGCATCGGTCCACCTTTCATCTGAACCACCGATCGTGGTTTTAGGGCCACCGTCACTGCACCACGGCCTCAAATCAGACGGCCCTTCCCTGAGTAAGCCGACACTCCGTCATTCTGGAATGAGATGACTGCCTCATCAAACCAGCCCGACTCGGCACTGGTGCCACCTTTCATCTGGAACCATCCTGCGTATCGTGGATTTTCAGGAGCCAGCCGGCCACTCCCAGCCACAGGCCCCCGAACACAAACACGGCCCTTTTCCCTGGAAGTAAAACTGACCGCCCGTCATCTGGCTGGCAGATTGCAGGAGCCACTTGCCTCTATCAAACCAGCCCGACTCGGCACTGGTGCCACCTTTCATCTGGGAACCATCCTGCGTATCGTGGATTTTCAGAGCCAGCCGGCCACTCCCAGCCACAGGCCCCCAACACAAACCACGGCCCTTTTCCCTGGAAGAAAACTACCTGCCCCGCTTCTGGCTGGCAGATTGCAGGAGCCACTTCCTCTATCAAACCAGCCCGACTCGACACTGGTGCCACCTTTCATCTGGAACCATCCTGCGTATCGTGGATTTTCAGGAGCCAGCCGGCCACTCCCAGCCACAGGCCCCAACACAAACACGGCCCTTTTCCTGGAAGTAAACTGACCTGCCCGCATCTGGCTGGCAGATTGCAGGACCACTGCCTCTATCAATCCAGCCCGACTTGCACTGGTGCCACCTTTCATCTGGGAACCATCCTGCGTATCGTGGATTTTCAGGAGCCAGCGCCACCCCAGCCACAGGCCCCAACACAAACTACGGCCCTTTTCCCTGGAAGTAAAACACCTGCCCGTCTCTGGCTGCAGATTGCAGACCACTTGCCTCTATCAATCCAGCCCGACTCGGCACTGGTGCCACCTTTCATCTGGGAACCATCCTGCGTATCGTGATTTTCAGGAGCCACCGGCCACTCCCAGCCACAGGCCCCCAAACACAAACCACGGCCCTTTTCCTGGCAACAAAACTACCCGCACCGCTTCTGGCTGCAGATTGCAGGACCACTTGCCTCTATCAAACCAGCCCGACTCGGCACTGGTGCCACCTTTCATCTGGGAACCATCCGCGTATCGGGATTTTCAGGAGCCAGCCGGCCACACCCAGCCACAGGCCCCCAAACACAAACACGGCCCTTTTCCCTGGAAGTAAAACTACCTCCCGTCATCTGGCTGGCAGATTGCAGGAGCCACTTGACTCTATCAATCCAGCCCGACTTGGCACTGTGCCACCTTTCATCTGGGAACCATCCTGCGTATCGTGGATTTTCAGGAGCCAGCCGGCCACCCCAGCCACAGGCCCCCGAACAAAACCACGGCCTTTTCCCTGGCAAAAAAACTCACCCGCCCAGCTTCTGGCTGGCAGATTGCAGGAGCCACTTGCCTCTATCAAACCAGCCCGACTGGCACTGGTGCCACCTTTCATCTGGAACCATCCTACGTATCGTGGATTTTCAGGAGCCAGCCGGCCACTCCCAGCCACAGGCCCCCGAACACAAACCACGGCCCTTTTCCCTGGAAGTAAAACTGACCTGCCCGTCATCTGGCTGGCAGATTGAGGAGCCACTTGCCTCTATCAATCCAGCCCGACTCGGACTGGTGCCACCTTTCATCTGGGAACCATCCTGCGTATGTGGATTTTCAGGAGCCAGCCGGCCACTCCCAGCCACAGGCCCCCAAACACAAACCACGGCCCTTTTCCCTGGCAAACAAAACTACCCGCCCGCTTCTGGCTGGCAGATTGCAGAGCCACTTGACTCTATCAAACCAGCCCGACTCGACACTGGTGCCACCTTTCATCTGGGAACCATCCTGGTATCGTGGATTTTCAGGAGCCAGCCGGCCACACCCAGCCACAGGCCCCAAACACAAACTACGGCCCTTTTCCCTGGAAGTAAAACTGACCTGCCCGTCATCTGGCTGGCAGATTGCAGAGCCACTTGCCTCTATCAATCCAGCCCGACTTGGCACTGGTGCCACCTTTCATCTGGGAACCATCCGCGTATCGTGGATTTTCAGAGCCAGCCGCCACTCCCAGCCACAGGCCCCCGAACACAAACCACGGCCCTTTTCCCTGGCAAACAAAACTCTCCCGCCCGCTTCTGGCTGGCAGATTGCAGGAGCCACTTGCCTCTATCAAACCAGCCCGACTTTGGCACTGGTGCCACCTTTCATCTGGGAACCATCCTGCGTATCGTGGATTTTCAGGAGCCAGCCGGCCACTCCCAGCCACAGGCCCCCAAACACAATACCACGGCCCTTTTCCCTGGAAGTAAAACTGACCTGCCCGTCATCTGGCTGGAGATTGAAGGAGCCACTTGCTCTATCAATCCAGCCCGACATGGACTGGTGCCACCTTTCATCTGGGAACCATCCTGCGTATCGTGGATTTTCAGGAGCCAGCCGGCCACTCCCAGCCACAGGCCCTCGAACACAACTACGGCCCTTTTCCCTGGAAGTAAACTGACCTGCCGTCTTCTGGCTGGCAGATTGCAGGAGCCACTTGCCTTATCAATCCAGCCCGACTCGGTACTGGTGCCACCTTTCATCTGGAACCATCCTGCGTATCGTGGATTTTCAGGAGCCAGCCGGCCATCCCAGCCACAGGCCCCGAACACAAAACACGGCCCTTTTCCCTGGCAAAAAAATCACCCGCCGCTTCTGGCTGGCAGATTGCAGGACCACTTCCTCTATCAAACCAGCCCGAGTCGGTACTGGTGCCACCTTTCATCTGGGAACCATCCTGTGTATCGTGGATTTTCAGGAGCCAGCCGGCCACACCCAGCCACAGGCCCCCAAACACAAACTACGGCCCTTTCCCTGGAAGTAAAACTGACCTGCCCGTCATCTGGCTGCAGATTGCAGGAGCCACTTCCTCTATCAAACCAGCCCGACTTGGCACTGGTGCCACCTTTCATCTGGGAACCATCCTGCGTATCGTGGATTTTCAGGACCAGCCGGCCACTCCCAGCCACAGGCCCCCGAAACACAAACACGGCCCTTTTCCCTGGCAAACAAAACTAACCGCCCGCTCTGGCTGGCGATTGCAGAGCCACTTGCCTCTATCAACCAGCCCGACTTGGACTGGTGCCACCTTTCATCTGGGAACCATCCTGCGTTCGTGGATTTTCAGGAGCCAGCCGGCCACTCCCAGCCACAGGCCCCGAAAAAACCACGGCCCTTTTCCTGGAAGTAAACTGTCCTGCCCTCATCTGGCTGGAGATTGAAGGAGCCACTTGACTCTATCAACCAGCCCGACATGCATCTGTGCCACCTTTCATCTGGGAACCATCCTGCGTATCGTGATTTTCAGGAGCCAGCCGGCCACTCCCAGCCACAGCCCTGAACACAAACTACGGCCCTTTTCCTGGAATAAAGACTACCTGCCGTTCTGCGGCAGATTGCAGAGCCACTTCCTCTATGATCTCAGCCCGACTCGGCACGGGTGCACCTTTCATCTGGAACCATCCTGCGTATCGTGGATTTTCAGAGCCAGCTGGCACTATCCCAGCACCCTTTTCCCTGGAAGTAAGACTGACCTGCCCGTCTCTGGCTGGCAGATTGCAGGAGCCACTTGCTCTATCAATCCAGCCCGACTCGACACTGGTGCCACCTTTCATCTGGGAACCATCCTGCGTATCGTGGATTTCAGGAGCCAGCCGGCCACTCCCAGCCACAGGCCCCCAACACAAACTACGGCTTTTCCCTGGAAGTAAACAGACCTGCCCGTCATCTGGCTGGCAGATTGCAGGAGCCACTTGCCTCTATCAACCACCTGACTTGGCACTGGTGCCACCTTTCATCTGGGAACCATCCTGCGTATCGTGGATTTTCAGGAGCCAGCCGGCCACTCCCAGCCACAGGCCCCCGAACACAAACCACGGCCCTTTTCCCTGGCAAACAAAACTTAACCCCCCCGCTTCTGGCTGGCAGATTGCAGGAGCCACTTCCCTCTATCAAACCAGCCCGACTCGCACTGGTGCCACCTTTCATCTGGGAACCATCCTGCGTATCGTGGATTTTCAGGAGCCAGCCGGCCACTCCCAGCCACAGGCCCCGAAACACAAACCACGGCCTTTTCCCTGGAAGTTAAATTGTCCTGCCCGTCATCTGGCTGGCAGATTGCAGGAGCCACTTGCCCTCTATCAATCCAGCCCGACTTGGCACTGGTGCCACCTTTCATCTGGAACCATCCTGCGTATCGTGGATTTTCAGGAGCCAGCCGGCCACTCCCAGCCACAGGCCCCCAAACAAACTACGGCCCTTTTCCCTGGAAGTAAAACTGACCTGCCCATCATCCTGGCTGGCAGATTGCAGAGCCACTTGCTCTATCAACCAGCCCGACTCGGCACTGGTGCCACCTTTCATCTGAGAACCATCCTGCGTATCGTGGATTTTCAGGAGCCAGCCGTCTTGTGGGGGCCACTCCCAGCCACAGGCCCCCGAACACAAACCACGGCCCTTTCCCCTGGCAGTCAAAACTCACCCGCCCCGCTTCTGGCTGGCAGATTGCAATAGCCACTTCCCCATATCAAACCAGCCCGACTTGGCACTGGTGCCACCTTTCATCTGGGAACCATCCTGCGTATCGTGGATTTTCAGGAGCCAGCCGGCCACTCCCAGCCACAGGTCCCCAAACAAATACTACGGCCCTTTTCCCTGGAAGTAAAACTGACCTGCCCATCTTCTGGCTGGCAGATTTCAGGAGCCACTTGCCTCTATCAAACCAGCCCTACTTGCACTTCTGCTGCCTTTCATCTGGGAACCATCCTGCGTATCGTTTATTTTCAGTAGCCAGCCGGCCACTCCCAGCACCAGGTCCGGAAACACAAAACAGGGCCCTTTTCCCTGGAAACTGTACTAGACAAATCTGGGACAGTTTACCAGCTAATATTGTTTGAATCATGTGGTCATAACAATAGATTTCTACGACGAATTTTTAAAATCTATTTCAAATTCAGAATGTCCAAGGGTTAGGTCTTTTTCTTCTCTTATCAATATTGCAACGAAATTGATAAATAAAGACCAAATCTTTATTTTTCTTTTTAACCCAAGTTGATAATTCCCATTCATTAATCCATTTTTTGGACCAATATTTGCCATTCTGATGTATGTTGTCACTTCTTTACAATCGACATTCTGTGACTATGTTGACAAGTCTTGGGTGATGATCCTAACTGGTCTTAGATACACATAGGGGGAAATTTCCTCAGCCAGTGTCAGTCCTGAGCATGCGTATCAGAAGATCTTTCTATAGCTGGGAATTTTCCCATGAAAGGGATTCAGTTAGGGAAGAGACACTTGTCCCAGAGTTTTACATTCTTCTTGAACACTGCTTAAGGAACATGGATCCCATGTCCATTTGGATCTCTGTCTGCACAGAACTTTGTCATGCCAGTGCTTGAAATGCATCTCGAAGAGAATTCACTACACAGAATGAATGAGGGCTGTGGTAGGGCTCAGTGGGGCTCACCAGGCCCAACCCCCCTGTTAAAGCAGGATACCTAGAGCCTCTTGCCCGGGATTCTATCTGGGTGTACTTTTAATGTCTTCTAAGATCCAGGCTTCAGAAGCTTTCTGGGCAGTCTGTGCCGCGGTTGTCACCCTCACAGTAAAACATCATTTGGTGATGTTCATAGGCAATCTCCTGTATTTCAGTGTGTGCCCACTGCCTCTTGTCTTTTCACTCAGCATCACTTCAAAGACACTGGTTCCCTCCCTTTTGCATTATTGCTTCCCGTATGTATGTTTGCAGCCAAGTAGAGAAATGTAAACAACTTTCCTGAAGGCCACGCAGACAATATTCCCTTCATCTACCAGTCAAGTTGATTCATCAGAGGTGTTGAAAAAGTTGTTCAGCATGAAATTCCCCAGGAAAATCCATGCCGAGTACATTGCTTTGTCCTCCTTCATATGCCAGGCAAGGCTTTCGGGGTATAGCTGCCCCATCAACTTCGTGGGGATAAAAAAGAGGCTGGCTGATTTGTACTTTTCCGAGTCCTCCTAATTGTCATTTTTGAAGAGGGCAGTCTTTTGCTTTCATGCAGTCCTAGCTACGGAAAACTCCATACTTTCGTCTTTAGCGTTTCTTGTCCTCTCCAACTTCGCAAAAACTTTTTCCACGATGTCTGGCAAGGAGAATCTGGGTCAGGCTGAAAACATCTCCCATCGTGTTGTACATGTTGCAGAGAAGTCTGCAGAGCGTTTTGCAGGAAGAAAAAGAAAGTTGTTGAAAACACCTTCCATCGAATGTTCATGTGTTTGGAAAAGGTAGGACAGTGGTAAGGTACTGATTTGGATCAGTTTGCAAGCTGTGCACACTATCCCAGTATTGTGCAGCTTCATTCTCACCTTTCCGAAGCTACTGGTCTCTCCGGCTCCCGAAGGCGAAGAAGCGGCTTCTTCGCGCAAAGGCGATTGTGACGGTCACAGTGCACTCCAGTGCGGCGGCTTCTGACGAAATGTGCCCGGGACCGGCGCTAGCTCCGGGGAACTCAGTATTTCGTCTTTAGCGTCTTTTGGGTCTGCATCATTGCAAAAACCTTTCCACTATGTCTGGCGTGGAGAAACTGTGCCAGCACGAAAACATCTCCCATCGTGTTTGACATGTTGCGGAGAGGTTTGCAGAGTGTTTTGCAGAATGAAAAACAAAGTTGTCCAAAACACCTTCCAACGAATGTTCATGTGTTTGGAAAGGTAGGAAGTGGTAAGGTACTGTTTTGGATCAGTTTGCAGCTCTGCACACTATCCCAGTATTGTGCAGCTTCATTCTTCACCATTCCGCAGCTACTGGCTCTCTCCGCTCCCGGAGGCGAAGAAGCGGCTTCTTCCGCAAAGGCGATTGTGCCGGCTCACAGTGCACTCCAGTGCGCGGCTTCTGACGAAATGTGCCCGGACCGGCGCTAGCTCCGGGGAACTCCGTATTTCTCTTTCGGTCTTTTGGGGTCTACATCATTGCAAATATCCTTTCCACTATGTCTGGCAAGGAGAAACTGTGCCAGCACAGAAAACATCTCCCATCGTGTTTGACATGTTGCAGAGAGGTTTGCGAGTGTTTTGCACGATGAAAAAGAAAGTTGTCCAAAACACCTTCCAACCGAATGTTCATGTGTTTGGAAAGGTAGGAAAGTGGTAAGGTACTGTTTTTATCAGTTTGCAAGCTGTGCACACTATCCCAGTTTGTGCAGCTTCATTCTTCACCTTCCGACAGCTACGCTCTCTCTCGCTCCCGGAGCGAAGAAGCGGCTTCTTCGCGCAAAGGCGATTGTGCCGCTCACAGTGCACTCCAGTGCGGCGGCTTCTGACGAAATGTGCCGGGGACCGGCGCTTAGCTCCGGGGAGCTCCGTATTTCATCTTTCGGGACTTTTGTGGTCTACATCATTGCAAAAATCCTTTCCACTATGTCTGGCAAGGAGAAACTGTGCCTGCACAGAAAACATCCTCCATGGTGTTTGCCATGTTGCAGAGAGGTTTGCTGAGTGTTTTGCACGATGAAAAAGAAAGTTGTCCAAAACACCTTCCAACCGAATGTTCATGTGTTTGGAAAGGTAGGACAGTGGTAAGGTACTGTTTTCTATCAGTTTGCAAGCTGCGCACACTATCCCAGTGTTGTGCAGCTTCATTCTTCACCTTCCGAAAGCAGCCGCTCTCTCCGCCCCCGGAGACGAAGAGGCGGCTTCTTCGCGCAAAGGCGATTGTGCCGCTCACAGTGCACTCCAGTGCGCGGGTTCTGACGAAATGTGCCCGGACCGGCGCTTACTCCGGGGAACTCCGTATTTCGTCTTTAGCGTCTTTTGGGGTCTACATCATTGCAAAAATCCATTCCACTATGTCTGGCGTGGAGAAACTGTGCCAGCATGGAAAACATCTCCCATCGTGTTTGACATGTTGCGGAGAGGTTTGCAGAGTGTTTTGCAAGAAGAAAAACAAAGTTGTCCAAAACACCTTCCAACCGAATGTTCATGTGTTTGGAAAGGGTAGGAAAGTGGTAAGGTACTGTTTTGGATCAGTTTGCCAGCTCTGCACACTATCCCAGTATTGTGCAGCTTCATTCTTCACCTTTCCGTAGCTACTGGTCTCTCCCGCTCCCGGAGGCGAAGAAGCGGCTTCTTCGCGCAAAGGCGATTGTACCGGCCCCAGTGCACTCCAGGGTTGCGGCTTCTACCAAAATGTGCCGGGGACCGGCGCTTAGCTCCGGGGAGCTCCGTATTTCATCTTTCGGGACTTTTGTGGTCTACATCATTGCAAAAATGCTTTCCACTATGTCTGGCAAGGAGAATCTGGGTCAGAGCTGAAAACATCTCCAATCGTGTTGTACATGTTGCAGAGAGGTTTGCTGAGTGTTTTGCACGATGAAAAAGAAAGTTGTTGAAAACACCTTCCAACCGAATATTCATGTGTTTGGAAAAGGTAGGAAAGTGGTAAGGTACTGTTTTCTATCAGGTTTCAAGCTGCGCACACTATCCCAGTGTTGTTCAGCTTCATTCTTCACCTTCCGAAAGCAGCCGCTCTCTCCGGCCCCCGGAGACGAAGAGGCGGCTTCTTCGCGCAAAGGCGATTGTGCCGCTCACAGTGCACTCCAGTGCGGCGGCTTCTGACGAAATGTGCCCGGGACCGGCGCTTACCTCCGGGGAACTCCGTAATTCGTCTTTAGCGTCTTTTGGGGTCTGCATCATTGCAAAAATCCTTTCCACTATGTCTGGCAAGGAGAAACTGTGCCTGCACAGAAAACATCCTCCATGGTGTTTGCCATGTTGCAGAGAGGTTTGCTGAGTGTTTTGCACGATGAAAAAGAAAGTTGTCCAAAACAGCTTCCAATCGAATGTTCATGTGTTTGGAAAAGGTAGGAAAGTGGTAAGGTACTGTTTTCTATCAGTTTGCAAGCTGTGCACACAATCCCAGTGTTGTGCAGCTTCATTCTCACCTTTCCGAAGCTACCGCTCTCTCCGGCTTCCGGAGGCGAAGACGCGGTTTCTTCGAGCACAGGTAATTGTTCTCGTGACAGTGGTCCGCAGTGCGGCTGCTTCTGCCGAAATGTGCCGGGGACCGGCGCTTAGCTCCGGGGAGCTCCGTATCCTTCGTTTTTAGCGTCTTTTGTGGTCTACATTATTGCAAAAATGCTTTCCACTATGTCTGGCAAGGAGAAACTGTGCCTGCACAGAAAACATCTCCCATCGTGTTTTACATGTTGCAGAGAGCTCTGCAGACAATTTGCAAGAAGAAAAACAAATTTGTCCAAAACATCTTCCAAACGAATGTTCATGTGTTTGGAAAAGGTAGGAGAGTGGTAAGGTACTGTTTTCTATCAGTTTGCAAGCTGCGCACACTATCCCAGTGTTGTGCAGCTTCATTCTTCTCCTTTTGGAAGCAGCCGCTCTCTCCGGCTTCCGGAGGCAAAGAGGCGGCTTCTTCGCGCAAAGGCGATTGTGCCGGTCACAGTGCACTGCAGACGGCTGCTTCTGACGTAATGTGCCCCGTATCTGCTCATAGCTCCGGGGGTCTCTGTACCTTCCAATTCCGTTTTTGGTCTTGGCAATGCAAATGGTTTACTTGCAGAAGTAGGACGGGACAATTAACTGGACTTTTTGCTTGTAGAGAGAATCTAATGAAAAAGTTTCACCAGGATCAGAGCAGGTTGTAAAACAAGAAAATTGTCATGAAAAGAAGCCAGCCTTGTCCCCTTAGATTTGCTAGCTGTGTTTGAACAAAATGAAATGTGTCAATTCGGTGTTCCTGGGTATCACATCAGTTACAGGTACTTCAGTTGCTGAATTTCTCTCGTGAAGTTAAGAAGAGAATCCAAGGAATTGTGATTTCATGCTCACAATTCACCCTGTGGTGCTGAAAGGTGAAAAAGGGGTGGAAGGTGCACGGGTCAATTAACTTGAATGGCCTATGTAAATCAGCGGCCACTGATTTCCTGAAGGCTTCAACAGGTCAGTTGCCTATGTTTTTCTTGGAATTGTTTTAACCTTCGGTCATGTTTTTCTTGGGATTCTTTTACCCTTTCCCTATTAGTTCAGCCTTTGGTCTCCAGCCTTTGCTGACATTTCAAGTATCTCGGTAGCCTGGAAATGTGTTGTCATAATTGCTGACATCATTATTCCCTTCAAAGGGTTGTTTGCCTCAAGTTTTGCTGGTTTTCTGCTAGTTGATTGTCAGAAGCCAGCAGGTGTTGTGTAGGAGCAAGTACACAAACCCATAGCGTGCTTTTCTTTTGATTTGGCCTGTGTAGCTAATGGAATGACTGAACATCTGTGAGAGGCTTTTCTCTCCCCGTTAGGTTTCACTGGAAGGGCAGATGCAAATCGTCTACCTGAAGTCTTGGCACAGAAGAAAGCAGTGGTTTGCTGCTGCATCTAGCTAGAAGCTTACAAAAGGAAGGCCTTGGGCTGAGGCCCATTCCATTGGCTAAGTAGAAAAGGACTGTGGGAAGGTGAGGCAGCTGAATTAGAGGTAGATCAACAAGTTCTAGAACGGTCGTGTGTTCAAAGCCTGGTGTATGGTGGTTGGTTGAATGGTGTTTGTTATGGCTTAAAGCTATGGAACTGATAAAGGCAAAGTTGCAAGAAAGCAGCTCTCCTTTGCATCTTGCTGGGGACTCTGCTTCACCACGGACCCTCAACTCCAAGTTTGCCAAGGAGATGATCAGTAGGACTGTTGCAGAGCTGCTGTGTGCATCTGAATGGAATGGCAGAGAGTGAAGCGCTGGACATTTCTGGCTTTAGTACAATGCTGCTGCATTGGTGCCAGTTTAGTTGGTTTTCCATCAGTGGCCTTTCTGTCTAGAAGCACACTGCCCAGAATCTTTCTAGCATGTGATGCCATTTCCTTCCTGTTGTTTTCATACCTTCCTTCAGTTGAAAGGATGATACAATCTTTCCATTTTGAAGATCCCTGTTAGGAAACACTATGCAAGAGGAGTCATCGCTCCCTTTTCTTCTGCCTCCTTTGTCATTTTCAGAGACTCATTTCAAATTTCTGCTAATGTCAAGAGGAATACTGCGATTACCTAGCAGGGTTGGCACTCTCAGCTGCTTTCTTCTTTCATGCTGCTTCATACTGGATGTGACTTAAAGGCCTCGTTTTGTCATCTGCATTCTGCTGTGATCCAAAGCTAAATATTCCAGGCGTGTGAACACAAAAAGAACTCCTAGGCTTTTGCAAGAACTAGCCCAGGAGGATTTGTGCTCAATTTGATCTCTACAGTGTTTCAGAAAAAAGGAGATTGTACTGTCTTCTTGTGTACTCTCCTGTGCTCTCATGCCTTGCATGTCCTAGTTAATCTACCGGCGTGACTCATTTGGTATCATCTCATGGTACAAATTCTGCATAGTTTCGTGTCCTTACAAATGCCAGTTGCCAAGGAGCCTATCTGACCATTCAAGGGGCAAAGAATTGTAAGGCTGGCAAGTTCAGTTGCTGAAACTGTAAGTCATGCCATATCAAAGTGACAGAGGAAATCCATTGATCTAGGACTTTCAGCTGTACACCTATGAGAATAGCAGCTTGTCAGCAATGACACAGCCATCTTCCTAGCTGTATTCCAGAAAGAGGAAAGGGACACCTTCAAAGATTAATATGTTTGGCATGAGAAAAATGCAAGAAATGCACCGGAAATTACTTTAGACAGATAAAGTGCGTTTCTCTAGTGAGAATTATGCACTTGCTCTTTCTTGTCTGTGCCTCTACTTTTCACAGAAGACAAGGGAGCATTTCATTATTATTGTTCTTTTGCTCATTTTGTTGGCCACCCTCTTTCCACCTGCAATTAACAAATTTGCCTTTCTTTACTGGCTTTTCTTACTTTACTTCGAGAATTTTACATTAGGTCAACTAACATAATGGTCAAAGTTCTCAGACAGTGGAGTGAAGTAGACGGTACAGAAAAAAGAATAAAACAAATCCAGAAAAATAGATAAATTCTACCAATCTTCTGTGAGAACACTAGGCCACAAGATTTCTTTCAACTGAGTAATGCAGGGGATATTTGACGCAGCCAAATCAGGCCGACATTGCACAGGAGCCAGCAAGGGTCAGCGTATTGTGGATTTTCAGGAGCCAGCTGCCCCTACCAGCCACAGGACCCCAAACAAAAACGACGGCCCTTTTCCCTTGAAGAAAAACTCACCCGATCCGTTTCTGGATGGCCGATTGCAGGAGCCACGTGCCTCTATCAAACCAGCCGGACTCGGCACTGGTGCCCGCTTGGGTCTGGGAAACATCCTGCGTATCGTGGATTTTCAGGAGCCAGCCGGCCACTCCCAGCCACAGGCCCCCAAACACAAACTACGGCCCTTTTCCCTGGCAAATAAAACTTACCCGCCCCGCTTCTGGCTGGCAGTTTGCAGGAGCCACTTGGCTCTATCAAACCAGCCCGACTCGACACTGGTACCACTTTTCATCTGGGAACCATCCTGCGTATTTTGGATTTTCAGGAGCCAACCGGCCACACCCAGCCACAGGCCACCAAACCCAAACTACAGCCATTTCCCTGGAAGTAAAACTGACCTGCCCATCTTCTGCTTGGCAGATTGCAGGAGCCACTTGCCTCTATCAAACCAGCCCGACTTGACACTGGTGCCACCTTTCATCTGGGAACCATCCTGCGTATCGTGGATTTTCAGGAGCCATCGGCCACTCCCAGCCACAGGCCCCGAACACAAACCACGGCCCATTTTCCCTGGCAAACAAAACTACCCGCCCCTTCTGGCTGGCAGATTGCAGGAGCCACTTCCTCTATCAAACCAGCCGACTCGGCACTGGTGCCACCTTTCATCTGGGAACCATCCTGCGTATCGTGGATTTTCAGGAGCCAGCCGGCCACTCCCAGCCACAGGCCCCCGAACACAAACCACGGCCCTTTTCCCTGGCAAAGAAAACTCACCCAGCCCGCTTCTGGCTGGCAGATTGCAGGAGCCACTTGCTACTATCAAACCAGCCCGACATCGCACTGGTGCCACCTTTCATCTGGGAACCATCCTGCGTATCGTGGATTTTCAGGAGCCAGCCGGCCACTCCCAGCCACAGGCCCCCAAACACAAACTACGGCCCTTTCCCTGGAAAAAAACTGACCTGCCCGTCATCTGGCTGGCAGATTGCAGGAGCCACTTGCCTCTATCAAACCAGCCCGACTCGGCACTGGTGCCACCTTTCATCTGGAACCATCCTGCGTATTGTGGATTTTCAGGAGCCAGCCGGCCACTCCCAGCCACAGGCCCCCAAACAAATACTACGGCCCTTTTCCCTGGCAAAAAAACTCACCCGCCCCGCTTCTGGCTGGCAGATTGCAGGAGACACTTCCTCTATCAAACCAGCCTGACTCGGCACTGGTGCCACCTTTCATCTGGGAACCATCCTGCGTATCGTGGATTTTCAGGAGCCAGCCGGCCACTCCCAGCCACAGGCCCCCAAACACAAACCACGGCCCTTTTCCCTGGCAAAGAAAACTCACCGCCCGCTTCTGGCTGGCAGATTGCAGGAGCCACTGCCTATATCAAACCAGCCCGACATCGGCACTGGTGCCACCTTTCATCTGGGAACCATCCTGCGTATCTGGATTTTCAGGAGCCAGCCGGCCACTCCCAGCCAGAGGCCCCCAAACACAAACTACGGCCCTATTCCCTTTTGCCTGGAATTAAAACAGACCTACCCATCTTCTGGCTGGCAGATTGCAGGAGCCACTTGGTACTATCAAACCAGCCTGATTTCGCACTGCTGCCACTCTTCATCTGGGAACCATCCTGCGTATCGTGGATTTTAAGGAGCCAGCCGGCCACACCCAGCCACAGGCCCCCGAACACAAACCACGGCCCTTTTCTCTGGCAAACAAAACTCACCCGCCCCGCTTCTGGCTGGAAGATTGCAGGAGCCACATCCCCTGTGGTCAAACCACCACATCCCCATATCAAACCAGCCCGACTCGGCACTGGTGCCACCTTTCATCTGGGAACAATCCGGTGTATCGTGAATTTTCAGGAGCCAGCCGGCCACTCCTGTCCACAGGCCCCCGAACACAAACCACGGCTCTTTTCCCTGGGAAATAAAACTCACACCGCCGCTTCTGGCTGGCAGATTGCAGGAGCCACTTCCCTATATCAAACCAGCCCGACTCGGCACTGGTGCCACCTTTCATCTGGGAACCATCCTGCGTATCGTGGATTTTCAGGAGCCAGCCGGCCACTCCCAGCCACAGGCCCCCGAACACAAACTACAGCCCTTTTCCCTGGAATTAAAACTGACCTGCCCATCATCTGGCTGGCAGATTGCAGGAGCCACTTGCCTCTATCAATCCAGACCGATTTGGCACTGGTGCCACCTTTCATCTGGGAACCATCCTGCGTATCGTGGATTTTCAGGAGCCAGCCGGCCACTCCCAGCCACAGGCCCCTGAACAAAAACCACGGCCCTTTTCCCTGGAAGTAAAACTGACCTGCCCGTCATCTGGCTGGCAGATTGAAGGAGCCACTTGAGTCTATCAATCCAGCCCGACTCGACAGTGGTGCCACCTTTCATCTGGGAACCATCCTGCGTATCGTGGATTTTCAGGAGCCAGCCGGCCACTCCCAGCCACAGGCCCCCGAACACAAACTACGGCCCTTTTCCCTGGAAGTAAAACAGACCCGCCCCGCTTCTGGCTGGCAGATTGCAGGAGCCACTTGCCTCTATCAAACCAGCCCGACTTGGCACTGGTGCCACCTTGGGTCTAGGAGCCATCCACCGTAATGTGGATTTTCAGGGGCCAGCCGGCCACTCCCAGCCATAAGTCCCCAAAAAAAATCTACGGCCCTTTTCCCTGGAATTAAAACAGACCTGCCCATCATCTGGCTGGCACATTGCAGCAGCCACTTGGTAATATTAAACATGCCCAACTTGGCACTGGTGCCACCTTTCATCTGGGAACCATCCTGCGTATCGTGGATTTTCAGGAGCCAGCCGGCCACTCCCAGCCACAGGCCCCCAAACAAATACTACGGCCCTTTTCCCTGGAATTAAAACTGACCTGCCCGTCATCTGGCTGGCAGATTGCAGGAGCCACTTGCCTCTATCAATTCAGCCCGACTCGGCACTGGTGCCACCTTTCATCTGGGAACCATCCTGCATATCGTGGATTTACAGGAGCCAGCCGGCCACTCCCAGCCACAGGCCCCCGAACACAAACCACGGCCCTTTTCCCTGGCAAACAAAACTTAACCATCCCGCTTCTGGCTGGCAGATTGCAGGAGCCACTTGACTCTATCAAACCAGCCCGACTTGGCACTGGTGCCACCTTGGGTCTAGGAGCCATCCACCGTATTGTGGATTTTCAGGGGCCCGCCGGCCACTCCCAGCCACAAGTCCCCCAAAAAAATCTACGGCCCTTTTTCCTGGCAAAGAAAACTCACCCGCCCCGCTTCTGGCTGGCAGATTGCAGGAGCCACTTGCCTCTATCAAACCAGCCCGACTCAGCACTGGTGCCACCTTTCATCTGGGAACCATCCTGTGTATCGTGGATTTTCAGGAGCCAGCCGGCCACTCCCAGCCACAGGCCCCCAAACACAAACTACGGCCCTTTTCCTTGGAAGTAAAACTGACCTGCCCGTCATCTGGCTGGCAGATTGCAGGAGCCACTTGCCTCTATCAATCCAGCCCGACTCGGCTCTGGTGCCACCTTTCATCTGGGAACCATCCTGCGTATCGTGGATTTTCCGGAGCCAGCCGGCCACTCCCAGCCACAGGCCCCCAAACACAAACTACGGCCCTTTCCCCTGGCAAAGAAAACTCACCCGCCCCGCTTCTGGATGGCAGATTGCAGGAGCCACTTGCCTCTATCAAACCAGCCCGACTTTGCACTGGTGCCACCTTTCATCTGGGAACCATCCTGCGTATCGTGGATTTTCAGGAGCCAGCCGGCCACTCCCAGCCACAGGCCCCGAACACAAACCACGGCCCTTTTCCCTGGAATTAAATCTGACCTGCCCGTCATCTGGCTGGCAGATTGCAGGAGCCACTTGCCTCTATCAATCAAGCCCGACTTGGCACTGGTGCCATCTTTCATCTGGGAACCATCCGGCGTATCGTGGATTTTCAGGAGCCCCCGGGCCCCTCCCAGCCCCCGGGCCCCCCCCCAAAAAACACGGCCCTTTTCCCCGGAAATAAAACTACCTGCCCGCATCTGGCGGCAGATTGAGGACCATTTTTCTATCATCCACCACTGCAGGGGGCCACTTTTATCTGGGAACCATCCTCGTATCGTGGATTTTCAGGAGGCCCCCGGCCACTCCCACCCAGGCCCCCCAACAAAAACACGGCCCTTTCCCTGGAAAAAACAACCCCCCTCTGGCGGGAGATTCAGGGGCCACTTGCCCCTTCAAACCGCCCGGCCCCGGTGCACCTTTTCGGGAACCAACGATGGGATTTTCAGGGGGCCCCGCCCCTCCCCCAAGCCCCAAAAAAACCACGGCCCTTTCCCCCCGGAAAAAAACACCCCCCTTTTGGGTGCAATTCAGGAGCCATTGTTTTAAAACCCGCCCACTGGACGGTGCCACCTTTTCATCTGGGAACCATCCTGGTACGTGGATTTTCAGGGGCCCCCGCCCCTCCCAGCCACAGGCCCCCAAACCAAAACCCCGGGCCCTTTTCCCTG
>NW_026993202.1:0-17821 GCF_028769735.1 Zonotrichia leucophrys gambelii
CCAGAGTCCCCTGTCTGTGACACTGCAGCTTTGGCAGCCCCAACATTCTCCTCTCTATGACTCCACAGCAGAGGCAGCCCCAGCATTCTCATGTGTATGATACCACTGTGGTGGCAGCCACAACGTTCCCCTCTCTGTGACACCTCAGTGGTGGCAGCCCCAGTTGCACCTTCTATGACACTACAGCAGCAGCCACACCAACATTCCCCTCTCCACAACACCAGAGCTGTGGCAGTCCTGTTGTCCCAGTCTCTGTGACACCACAGTGGTTGCTGCCCGAAGTTCCCTTCTCTGTGACACCACAGCTGTGGCAGCAGCACTAGAACAGAAGCAGCAGCCGTGGAACAACAGGGGAGCAAGGGAAAAGCAGAGAAGGAGCAGAGGAACAGTAGTAGATGAGCAGTGTTGGAGCAGCAGTGAAACAGCCCAGCACAGCTTCTGAGAAGCAGTGGAGTGAGCATGGAAAAGGCGGAACAGTGGTGGCACAGGAGCTACACCCATGGAACAGTGGTGGCACAGGTGCTACAGCCATAGAACAGTGGTGGCACAGGACCTACAGCCATGGAACACTGTGGCACCGGAACTACAGCCATGAAACAGTGGTGGCACAGGAACTACAGCCATGGAACAGTGGTGGCACAGCCCCACAGCTGTGGAGCAGCACCTGAGATGCCGAAGCTGCGGGACACAGAGCGGCTCCCAGCGCTGTGTCCTGCAGGAGCCGGCCCCGCACACACCAGAGCGATACCCCTCAGGCTGAGCCAGAGCTGGGGGCAGAGGCAGGAATTGCTGCTGGGCTGTGGAAGGCGTGGATTGAGTACATTTAATGGTGACCTGGTATTGAAGTTGGAGGGAGACGACCCACCTTGCATTGGTCAGCCATCGACTCCGATTTATTAATCAATCAGGCACCTTTTATAACAGTGTTAATCAAGTTCATGCATATTGCAAAATCTGAGCTCACAATAGGTCAGAGATAACATACCAATCCCTCCTTATGTTTCCAATACCAAGATTTGGGTTCTCAAAATTATTCTTGCTTTCCCAAAACAGCCAAAGATAGAACATCCACTTGTTATGAGAAAGCTGCCTGAGAACTCTGATGTGCAAGCTCTCAAGGCCTTCATGTTTGTCACTTTTACCTGTAATTAAAAATAACCTGAGAACCTCTGCTGTTCACAGAAACAGGCAGTGAGAACCTGTCCCCCACAGCTGTCTTCTAAGCCATCTCTGAAAAAATCTCCAACAACCTGGGGATTTGATCCTGCTCATTGCGGCTGCTTTTGTGCTGTTGGGACCATTCCAGTTCACGTGAAGTCATGAACTCAGGAGAAACTTGGGACAAAAGGAATCAAAGTGCCTTTGGTCCTGCTATCTTGGTTTGGAAAGACAGGTGCCTGCTAAGGAAGGCAGGAGCCTCCCATGAAATGGAGAATGTGAACTCTACCCCTCTGAATTTTTATGATTTTAAATTATGGGGCTCTCAGGCAAAAAATAAAAAGTATGGGAGCAGGAAATAACAGTTATTTAATGGGGAAGAAATAAAAGGATAAAATCAACAATGCAGTAAACTAAAACAACTATGGCAGAGTCACAACACAACCTGACACCCTGTTGGTCAGGCTGTTGGTAGCAATGCAACTGGAAATGTGGCTGCAATCCTCCTGGAGTGGCAGGTGTGGTTCTGTTAGAGCAGGGAGTCCTGTAGAAAAGGGTGTAGTCTTTCTCTGAGGATCCAGTGGAAGAAGAGGCAGCTGCTGTTCCTCTGGGAAATCCAGGGGAGAAGCTGTGCTGCTCTTCCAGAATCTCCAGATTCTAGCTGGCTAGAATGCTTAGCTGTTCCCTCTGGGCGGAGCATCTCCCAATGGGATGCTGTAGTTCTTATCAGCCATGCAGTGACATTCAATAGCCTGTTATCAGCAGATGTCCCCTCAGGAGGGAAGAGTGGTTGTGGAAGAGATAAGGAAAACTGCCATACAGATAGCAAATAGAATCCATTTTGCCTTGCAATCTGGGACACTTGCAGAGAAAGACATCTTGGTAGAAGTGGAATGATTTCTGATTTGGGAAATCATTAAAAAAAAAGTGGGTCAGTTATTGGCCTGTGGTTTGTTCTCATCCAGAAAGATGTTCCAAAGTACTGCAATTTGGCATTAAAAACCAGGAACGTGTCTCTTCATCTGGATATTGCACATGGACTACAGAGCTATTTGTGCTCATTATGATAGGAAAACAACTGGAGATCTTTTCCCAATTTAACTCTTTCTTCCTGTCTCTGGGATTAGGCCTCCAACACCTGATGTTGGAGTCTTCTTTCCATAATCTGCTCCTTTGGAGCTGGGATGTGACAAATCAGTGGGAGGAGGGAGAGACCATTAAAACTGCAAACTCTGTTTTTATAGTCTCTGGATTTCCAGTGATTAGAAACTGTCATGTTTTCAACTGTCTGAACAAATCCCACATTGCTTACTTTTTCCGTGGCAGAAAACCTTCCTTTGGCCCTATTTTGGAACTGACCCTGGTAAACACCTCATTCCAGATGCTTTTTTGTTGGCTTTGCTAAGAGATGCCAAGAAAATCAGCATACGGGGCAGCGATGAGAGAAAGGGAAAAAACAATTCCTTTCTTTGTCTTCCTTGTGGGAACTCTTCTCTAGAAGTTATGCTCCAGCCAGAGACTTCCCAGGCCAAGGGCTGATGGAAGCAATTCAGCTGAGGCATCTCCTCCCTGGTCTGTAGCCCTAGGGCTGAGAGGGGACATGGGTGCCCCCCTTGCACCCCCTGGAATGGGGGATTCCTCCTGCCTCTGCCAGGTGCTCCTGATCCTGGCATTAGCCCTGGCCTGGCTGCTCCTGCTCTGAGCTCCCTGCCATGGGCATTGCTGGTGTGGGAGGGCAGGAGGGAGGGATTCAGTGCAAACCTGGGAGGTGCCAGTGGGCTCAGAGATGTGTGGAGGTGACAGTGACAGAGTGACACAGGGAGGTGCAGATGGACACAGGGACAAGCCAATACCTCTGGGAAAAACTCCTGGAAATTTGGGGGACTTTGAGTGTAAAATACACATGAACACAGACACACAGACACAGAATACTGCAAAGCATTTCCCAGCTGTCTTAGGTTGGACATGGGGCGTGTATTCTATTCCTATCTGATGGGGCAGTTACCTTCTGTTAATTGGGCAGTTTTCTTTATCTCTTCCACAACCCATCCTCCTGTTGGAAAAGAAATGAAATTTAGCAAAATGTTTTATTATAGTTTAGTTATGAGTTTTGTGTGAATTGGTTTGTAAGAATAATTTTGTAGCCGTTGATATTATGTGATTGAGTTTTGTGTAACCCTGGCAAGTAGCTTTAGAAACCTAATAAACATTAAGCCAGGGTAGGAGAGTAAGAAGACTAACCGGTTTGGGGATAGCATACAATAGGACAGGTAGAAGATTTATGATTTTGCTTGTGAACTAGGGAATGTATTACAAGGGTCCGTAGTTTGGCGAAGGGCCACTGTTTCTTGGAGACTTTGTTATGAATTGCATGTATATAAAAGGAAAACACCCATGTGTGAATTTCGGGGTTCTGTTTTTGGGGACGCTAGTCCGCAGGCCCCCGGGCCCTTCAATAAAGCGCCGCACAAAACTTATCCGAGTTTTGTGTCCTTTATCATTCGGGCAACAGTTTTCTGGCGACCGCGGCAGGACTCCGAGGGTTGCTGGGGCGGTTCGCGTCTCGATCCACTCCAAGCCGGCGCCGAGCACTTCTCGGAGGAGTCATCGGGTCGTGCCCGACCCCCCGCGCCTGTCGGACGACTGCAGAAGGTAAGCCCGAAGGCGCTTTATATTGGAAAAAAGGTGATAATTGGATTTGGTTTGGTGGTTAATGGAAAAAGCCTAGGCTCCGGCCATAAGACGTCTGGGGTACGCAGGTCCGGAATTCGCCTCCTATTGTTTTTTTCTTGGGGAAGGACGGCGAAAAGGTATATTGGTTTATTGGGATTAAAGGTGGAATAGGAAAAAAAAAAAAAAAAAAAAAAAAAAAAAAAAAAAAAAAAAAAAAAAAGGTTAAAGGCTGTAATATGATGTCTTTTAAAACTTTTAAAACTTTGGTGCAGGCCAATGGAAAAATACCTGGAAATACGCCATTAGGTTGTATATTGAAAAGGTGGAAAGGTGAAGGCTTTTCTCAAGAGTTAGATAAGAGCAAAATGATAGATTATTGTAACCGTTGGTGGCCTGAATATGAGATTGGGGAAGTGGGATGGCCAGTGAATGGTACACTGGAATTGGGGATAATGGAATCTTTGATGCACTTTTTAAGGAGGAATGAGAAATGGGATGAAATAGCATATTTAGATTTGTTTTTCGTTTTATATCGGAAAGAAGAATGGCAAAAGGAGTGTGGTATTTTGGTTTTACAGATGAATGATGAGAGCAGGTGTGTTGGATGTAGAGAAAGAAAGGAGCGTGATTTGTATCCCCCGATTGAAGAAGATTTGTCCTATTGTGTAGCACCTCCAAGGGGTCCGGTTGTTCCTAATGTACCTTTTGCTCCTCCTGCTGACATAACTATAAAAAGGGCATCTAGTGAGAGTGACAGTGATACTGAAAAGAGTGAAAGTATTAAAAGGACTCCGTTAGCAGAGCGGACTCGCCAAGGAAGGAAGGGGCAGAAGGGGCCACAGTTAATTGCGCCGTTAAGGGAAGCTGTGGGACCACAGGGAGAAAGGATACTTATAAAGGTGCCTTTCTCTCCAGGGGACTTGGTAATATGGAAACAATCGGCTGGGAGTTACCGGGAGGATCCCGAAAGGGTAGCAAGGGTGGTTAAAATGGTGATAAAAACTCAGAATCCGGACTGGAATGATTTACAGGTATTATTGGATACTATAATGGATTCTACAGAAAAGGAGATGGTTATTAAAGCTATGAGAGAAAAGGCTCGTGAGGAGATTAGGTTGCGACAACTAAATGAAACAGTTGATGAATTGGTGCCAAGTGAGGAACCCAGGTGGGATCCAAACTCTACGGGAGGAATAAGGGCTGTAAAACGATATCAGGAATTGTTGGTGGAAGGAATTAGAACAGGAATTCCTAAGACTATGAATTGGTCTAAGCTGTATTCGGTCAAGCAGGACAAGAATGAGTCTCCGTCTGCCTTTTTGGAACGGTTAAAAGACACGGCTCGGAAGTTTACTAATTTAGATGTAGAAGATCAATCAGGGAAACTTCAATTGGCATTATTGTTTTTAGGGCAATCACAAGAGGATATTAGGAAAAAGTTACAAAAGTTGGAAGGGGAGGATACTCGGAATTTGGATAAAATGTTGGAGGTAGCATGGAAGGTATATAACAACAGGGAAAAAGAAACTGCAAAAAGACAACAAGCTAGTATTTTGGCTGTAATGCAACAGACAGGGGCAGGAGGAAAATTCATTAGGGGACGAGGTCGGGGAGGAGCTAATCGCGGACAGAGGGGGATGATGAGAGGTCGGGGAGGATTTGGGTTTGCACCTAACATGGGGAGGTTGGATCCAAACCAGTGTGCATTTTGCCGACAATTGGGGCACTGGAAAAATGAATGCCCGGTTAGAGGGGGGAATATGGGGTTAGTTGGGAATACTCATGTGGGAGGATTTACGGGAGGACCAACAGAGGCAGCTCAAGCACTAGTTTTGGGAAATTATCAGAATCAAAGCTGACTAGACAAAGACCTGAGGGTAGTTTTAGAGATAGATGGGAAGGGTCAGGAATTTATGGTAGACACTGGAGCTACATATTCTGTACTTAATAGATTATTAGGACCTTTGAGTGACACAACTGTACAGGTGGTGGGGGCAACAGGGAAGCTAGAGGAACAACCATTTTTACAACCTTTAAATCTTAGGTTTGGGGGGAAGGAATTGGATCATCAATTTTTGTATATGCCAAATTGCCCCACACCCCTTCTTGGCAGAGACCTATTGTCCCGACTTAATGTGAAAATAATATTTGAAGGGGGAAGGGTGAAATTGGAAATACCTGAGGAACAAATAGCAGGCATTTTTGTGATTAAGGAAGTAGATGCCTCTCCTATTCCAGAAGAAATTGAGCAGGCTGTAGTACCCTGGGTGTGGGAGTTGGGGGTCCCCGGGAAATCTAAAGCTGCCCAGCCAGTAAAAGTGGAACTTAAGGAAGGGGCCCGACCAGTGAGGGTAAAGCAATACCCCTTGAAGCTTGAGGCAAGGAGGGGAGTAGCCCCGTTAATTAAACAATTTTTGGTTCAAGGAATATTACAGGAATGTGAATCGGAGTATAATACTCCAATTTTTCCAGTGAAAAAGCCTAATGGTAAATATCGTTTGGTACAGGACTTGAGAGCGATTAATGAAATAGTAAAGGACATACATCCAGTTGTTGCTAATCCTTATACATTGTTAACATCTGTATCGGAGGAGTTTAAATGGTTTTCTGTGATTGATCTTAAAGATGCTTTCTTCTGCATCCCACTGGCAGTAGAGAGTAGGAAATATTTTGCCTTTGAGTGGGAGAGTCCTGATTCTGGGAGAAAGAGGCAGCTTACGTGGACCAGACTGCCACAAGGGTTTAAGCTCAGCCCCACTATTTTTGGAAATCAACTGGCCAAGGAGCTGGAGGAATGGAAGATAACCCAGGTAACAATACCTCCATCCTTGTATGTAGTCCTGCAGTACGTGGACGGCATTTTTCTGGCCACTAAGGAAAGGGACATGTGTGTGGAATTAACAATTAAATTACTTAATATGCTTGGCCAAGCAGGGTATAAGGTTTCTAAGGAAAAAGCTCAATTGATCAAAAATAGTGTTATTTATCTCGGTTGTGAGATCACACAAGGGCAGAGACGTTTGGGAGTTAACCGAATAGAGGCAATATGTGCTATTCCTTTGCCTCGTAACCATCAGGAATTGAGATCTTTTCTAGGAATGGTGGGATGGTGTCGACTGTGGATCATGAACTTTGGTCTCCTAGCCAAGCCACTGTATGAGGCCTTGAAGCAGCCTCGGTTGGAATGGACGACACAACAAAAGAAGGCCTTCCAGGAATTGAAGCAGGCACTAAAGGAGGCCCCAGCCCTAGGACTCCCTGACCTGACCAAGGAATTCCAGTTGTATGTAAATGAGAGGCAAAAACTGGCATTGGGGGTCCTCACCCAGAAGGTGGGATCATGGAAGAGGCCAGTAGGATACTTCTCTAAACAACTGGATTTGGTAAGTTCCGGGTGGCCCTCGTGTTTACGAGCCGTGGCAGCAACAATAATCCTTATTCAGGAGGCCCGGAAATTGACTTTGGGGGCAAAAATGAAAGTGTTTGTTCCCCATATGGTCATGGCTGTTTTGGAGCAAAAGGGGGGGTCACTGGCTATCATCAAGTCGAATGTTGCAATACCAGGCTATCCTGAGAGAACAGGATGATATTGAAATAAAGACTACTAACCATGTTAATCCAGCAGAGTTTTTATGCAGTGACCAGGAGGCTGGGGGACTGGTGCACGATTGCGTGGAGGTAATTGAACAAGTGTATGCCAGCAGACCCGACCTAAAGGATGAACCATTGGAAGACCCTGAATGGGAACTATACACTGATGGATCCAGTTTTGTTGAGAATGGGACTCGCTATGCTGGGTATGCAGTGGTAACATCGGATCAGGTAATAGAAGCAAAGGCTTTGTTACCTGGAACTTCAGCCCAGAAGGCAGAGGTGATTGGACTCGCCAGAGCTCTGTACTTGAGCAAGGACAAAAGGGTTAATATCTGGACAGATTCTAAATATGCCTTTGGTGTGGTTCATGTGCATGGGGCGTTATAGAAAGAAAGGGGGGCTTTTGAATTTACAGGGAACCAATATCAAGCACCGGGAGGAAGTGCTACAGCTACTGGATGCGGTACATAGTCCCAAAGCAGTTGCAGTAATGCATGTTAGAGGACATCAGAATGCAGAAGGAGAAGTTTACAGAGGAAATCGATTTGCTGATGTTACAGCACGGCAAGTGGCACGGGAAGTATGGACTCAAATGGCATTGGTACCGGTAAGAACAAATCCGGCTACCCCGTACCTGAATCAGGAGCCCAAATATTCAATAGAAGATGGAAAACTAATAAACTTGCTAGGGGCACAGAGGAATCAGCTCGGGTGGTATGTTACGCCGATGGGACAAATAGTGGTACCGACTCGCATAATGAAATTTATTTTGGAATCAGAACATAATAAATGCCATTGGGGGGCAGAAGCATTGGTAAAATTTTTAAAGAATGAGATAATCTCTAATCAGATGTTAACAATGGCAAAAAGAGTTAATGCAATGTGCCCGGTATGTTTGAAAAATAATCCAGTAGTTAGGAGACAAATACAAATGGGAAAGTTGCAAATTGGGCCACAGCCAGGAGATTATTGGCAAGTTGATTTTTCTGAATTGCCTAGGGCACAGGGATACAGATACTTGTTAGTGTACGTATGTACGTTTTCAGGGTGGCCAGAAGCTTTTCCGTGTAGAACTAATCAGGCTAAGGAGGTGGTAAAAACCTTGTTAAAAGAAATAATACCAAGATTTGGAGTACCCTTAGGATTGTCGTCAGATAGGGGTCCACATTTTATAGCCGGGGTAGTGCAGGAATTAGCACGGATGTTAGACATAACCTGGAATTTGCATACTCCCTGGAGACCTCAGTCTAGTGGGCAGGTGGAAAGAATGAATCAAACTCTGAAAGGACAAATCAAAAAGATTTGCCAGGAAGCTAAACTGCACTGGCCTCAGGCTTTGCCTTTGGCCCTACTCAGGATTCGAATTAAACCGAGGGAAAAGGTAGGCGTAAGTCCATATGAGATACTATATGGCAAACCATATCATGCAACTGTATTAAAAGGGGAGGTACATGTGAGTGGGGATCAGGCAATTGCAGAATATGTTATGTCACTTAATAAAATCTTGAATTCTTTAAGAAATACGTTACAGTGGAATAAACCGCTCACGCTGGAGAACTCTGTCCACGACATTCAGCCTGGGGACCAAGTGTACATCAAGAAGTGGATTACGGATCCGCTACGGGAATCATGGAGCGGACCCCACCAGGTGATGATGACGACCTACACGGCGGTGAAGGTCCAGGGGATGGACGCTTGGATCCATTACACCAGGGTAAAGAAGGCACCGTTCCAATGGGAAACCCAGATAGTGTCTCCAACCCGGATGATCTTCCGCGCAAAGCCGCCTTCTTAATTATATTGCTGCTAGTAATCATGAGACTGGTACCCGTTCAAGGGTCTATTTTAGTACAGGCTAAAGAAACAAAGGTTACAGCCATGGAAGGGATGGATGTTCAATTAACTTGTGTTATGTTTCACAGCCAGAAAGTTGAGGCCAGTGAAGTTATTGCAATATGGCAACGGGGGGCTGAA
Source organism: Zonotrichia leucophrys gambelii (assembly GCF_028769735.1). NCBI lineage: Eukaryota > Metazoa > Chordata > Aves > Passeriformes > Passerellidae > Zonotrichia > Zonotrichia leucophrys. Next base: position 9,400 of record NW_026993202.1, read on the forward strand.
AGAAGCCGAGGCAAGACAGAAGTCGGTTGGGATCAGGATAAACAACAAGGAAACACGGTACTGAATCTTACTAAGGTAACCACAAACGATACGGGAGAATATACATGCTTGGTCAAAATACGGGATAGTTTTGATTACAAAAGAGTGAGTATGAGTGTTTTGCCATGGACAAGGGATCGTGCTGGGAGGAAGCAAAATAGGGAACTGACCTGGGACAGAGTAGAGGACGGGACGAGCTGGTGGGAGAAGGGAGGCAAAGGTTGTGGGTGGTTGAATGTCACTAATCCTAGAATAGGGAATGCATGGTGGAGGCATGACACAATGATGTCATCCTCACAGGGACACGGTGGAAGGAGAAGACGGGAGGCTAATGATACAATAGAACGAAATGCTGAGCAGGAAAACCTAGTGGTAGGATTAATTAGAGATTTTGGGATCATGCAGAACGTGACTAAAATAACAGCTTGTCTGCCATTACCACAGGCTGCAGGTGAACCAATTCCCTGGGGAATAATACCGGTAACCAAAATGCCTGAATCATTCAAGAATGTTTCATGGTCCTGCCAGTCAGTTCCTAAACAAGTAGAGGTATGGAGGGATTTGTGCATGACCACTCGGGCTATGACTAAAGAGGAATGTGAAATGAAACCAAATCATTTTGGTTGGATTCAAAATACCAGGAGGTGTTTGATTGCAACCCCAGTAGATGAGCCATGTAATACAGTACGAATAAGAACAAAATCCCAACGAAATGAGATGAGTTGTCAGAATATCACACAGAATTTTGATACCTGGAAAAGTTGGAAGACATTGTGGGGACCCAGTGTTTTGGAACACTATAGTTACCTTGGGGAAGTACAATGGTGCATCCAATGGTCAGGGGTAAAGAATCAGTCACATTATAGGGCCATCATCACGTCTACATCTTCCCGAGAGTTCAGACCGCAGAAAGAGGATTGGAATTGTACTGAGGTTTTTACATGTGATACACCGGAAGACCGAATTGGATTGGTACCGGTGAAAATGGCATTAAAATGGGGATGTGAGTGTAGGGGGTATAATCACACGGTTAGCAGAGACTCCATGGATGGACCTATAGATTGCAGCTATACTACAGTGCATAGTCCTGGAAATCTAGTCTGGGTGTTGGGACACGGACAGTGGACCACACATTTATCTTTAGATGGATCAGTAACACAAATTACCCTAGGGGTTCCCACATTGTGTCCATACTGGAAGCAGAATAGATTGATTCAAAGGAAAGGACTTAAAAAGAGGGAAGAATCCCTAGAGGAGCAGTGGCATGAACCTGGCACAGGAGTACAATTTGGGTGGATATTAGAGTCATTATTCCCTCCGATAGCAACATATCGAAATAAGGAAATGCTCAACAACTTGTTAGGACAGACAGAAAGATTGGCAGCAGCTACTAAGAAGGGATTTAAAGATCTAAATTTGCAATTGCAAGCTACATCAAGAATGACCTTACAAAACAGAATGGCATTGGATTTGCTACTGTTAAAAGAACATGGAGTTTGTGGTTACCTGAGTAGGAGAGTAGATCATTGCTGTGTACACATTCCAAATGTTACACTTGAAGTAGAGAAAGATATTTCCCAATTGGCAGAAGTGGAAACAAAAACCAAGGAAATTGAAAGGGAAGCACAGCATAATTGGATAGGAGCAGTATTTGATTCGTTGGGGCTTCACCTGTCTGGCTGGATTACTTCTGTTATACAGTATGTACTAATGCTTTTGGTATTTTTGGTGACTATATGGATTGTATACAGATGCCTTTTAGGTGTGATCGAAAAGGAAAGGAAGCGATCTATCCGGTTGCTGAAGGTGATGACCCATGGGTGGCAGAACGAAGAACATCCCCCACCTTGTTATGAAGATGTTACTGTCAATACCGTTGGTTGAGCATCCTTGCAGCAGGACTGAAGGATGCTCAAAAGGGGGGAAATGTTGGAAAAGAAATGAAATTTAGCAAAATGTTTTATTATAGTTTAGTTATGAGTTTTGTGTGAATTGGTTTGTAAAAATAATTTTGTAGCCGTTGATATTATGTGATTGAGTTTTGTGTAACCCTGGCAAGTAGCTTTAGAAACCTAATAAACATTAAGCCAGGGTAGGAGAGTAAGAAGACTAACCGGTTTGGGGATAGCATACAATAGGACAGGTAGAAGATTTATGATTTTGCTTGTGAACTAGGGAATGTATTACAAGGGTCCGTAGTTTGGCGAAGGGCCACTGTTTCTTGGAGACTTTGTTATGAATTGCATGTATATAAAAGGAAAACACCCATGTGTGAATTTCGGGGTTCTGTTTTTGGGGACGCTAGTCCGCAGGCCCCCGGGCCCTTCAATAAAGCGCCGCACAAAACTTATCCGAGTTTTGTGTCCTTTATCATTCGGGCAACACTCCCTCCCAGGAGATATCTTCGGTTAATGGGCCATTTGAGTGCCACTGCAGGACTGATAAAATTCCATCATCCCATTGTGAGAAGCTCCGCCCAGAGTGAGGAGCCAAGCATTCCTACCTGGATATAACCAGAGGGCTGGAAGACCAGAGTCAGCATTTTTCACTGGATTCCCGAAGGAAGACCAGGCCCAACACCACCACCACTGGATCTTCAGAGGAAAACTCCACCCTCCTACAGGATCCCTGCTTCAACAGAGCCACATCTGTCACTGCAGGAGGAATACAGCCACCGTTTATTGGGACTGCCACCGCCACTGTAACCCACAGGGTGTCAGGTCGTATTCTGAATCTGTCAGTGTTTTTTCTTTGTACTATTGCATTTATATTTTAATTTTCCTCCTATATAACTGTTATTCCTAATCCCATATCTTTTGCACTAGAGCCCCATAATTTCAAAATTATAAGAGTTTGGAAGGAGGGTGTTTACATTTTTCCATTTCAAGGGAGGTTCTTGCCTTCCTTAGCAGACACCTGTCTATTCAAACCGAGACAATGCCCCCAGACACCCAGGCAGGTGAGTAGGAAGTCAGTGCCCCTTTCCCCCTCTCTCCTGCTCCATCTCCCAGCCCAGCATGGCCCCCAGCTGCAGGACAATCCCGTTGCCAACGCCATCCTGCCGGGGATGCACTGGGGGAATCTCCTTCCCCTTCCCTGTGGTACAGAGGCAAATCTCATCCATTTCTTGTCTTTCCACTTGCAGGCAAGAAGCAGAGGATGGAGACCAGGGAGGACAGATCCCCACAGCAGAACCTCATGGAAGAGGCCACTTTGAGTGGCTCTACTGTGCAGGAATCCAATGGAGAGGAAAAGTTCTAGAGATCCCAAGACAAGTGGCACCAAACTCAGCCTGGATTGCTCTGAGGAGGAAAGACCCACCCTGGGCCAGGAAGGTGGACAGAGCTTCAGCCAGGGCTCAGAGCTGGTGGTGCATGAGCAGCTTCACAATGGGGAGAATCCCTACAAGTGCTTGGAGTGTGGGAAGGTCTTCAGGTGCATCTCTGAGCTCGTCACCCACCAACGCATCCACGCCAGGGAATGGCCCTACGAGTGCCTTGAGTGTCCAAAAATGTTTCACACCACTTCCCCTCTCGTCAGGCACCAGCGGATTCACACAGAGGAGAGGCCCTGAGTGCAGGAAGGGCTTTAGAGAAAACATCAGCCTTGCTACCCACTGGTGCATCCACACCAGGGTGAGGCCCTACGAGTGTCTCAAGTGTGGGAAGAGCTTCACCCAGAGCTCTCATTTGAACAAACACCAACAGAGGCACCGGTAAGGGAAGCCCTGCAAATGCCCCCACTGCAGAAAAAGCTTCTTGCACTGCTCCAGCTACATCCCCTATTGGAGGGTCCCCTTTGGGAAGAGCCCTGGCGATCCATGTTCCCTGTCATCAATGCTTGGAAGACACCTGTCCCTCTTCCTGGTCCTGCCAATGACATGATGTGGGTCCAAGATCACAAGGGTCTGGCCATGGTTGTGTCATTATATTCACTCCCATATCAGGTTGTTGCTAGGGGAAGGAAAGGGACTGTCTCTCTCCCTCCCCTGAGGAGAAGGGTGTCCTTTCCAGGCAGGAGTGAGCATGTGTCTGGAAAGAGAGAGTCAGTGGTGTTGTAGTTTTCCCTGTAAATAATTTTTCTGATCCTTTCTGATACCAGTGTTGTTGCTGTTCCTGTTTGTTCCTTATCTGGTTGCTTTTCCCAGTAAATTGCTCTTACCCCATGCTGGGGTATTTGCCTTTTGTGCTTTCCATGGGAGGTGGGAGGGCAGCGAGGGCAGTGTGGTTTTAGCAGGAGCAGGAAATTGGGGAATCCCATCCCTGAACCCCAGCCCCTGGAAACCGAGCATCCCAGCTGGTCCCAGCCCTGGTGGCCATGGCCACAGCCTTGGGAGCGGGTCCCTGGCTGGGGCTGTGGGAATCTCTTCCCTCTGGTGCCCAGGGACAGGAGTGGAGGGAACGGCTGCAGCTGAGTCGGGGCAGGCTCAGGTTGGATGTCAGGAAAAGGTTTTTGCCCAGAGGCTGCTGGGGCCCTGCCCAGGCTCCCCAGGGAAGGGTCCCAGCTCCAGGGCTCTCTGAGCTGCAGCAGAGTTTGGACAGCACTGCCAGGCCCAGGCTGGCATTGTTGGGGTGTCCTGTGCAGGGCCAGCAGTTGGACTGGAGGATCCTGATGGGTCCCTCCCAACTCAGCCAATTCTGTGGTTCTGGGATCCCATGAGCCTGGGGATGGGACTGCCAATGGTTGCCATGGCAACGGGCTCTGGATGTAGGCCTGAGCTGGTGTCCATGGCAACCACCCCTGGCACGGGGTCTCCATGGAGCTGCCAAGGGACAGAGCATAGCAACAGGGGCTGCTGAGGGTTGCCATGGAAACTGTCCAGAGCAACAGGGGGCTGGTGATGGTTGCCATGGAAACTGTCCAGAGCAACAGGGGGTTAGTGATGGTTGCCATGGAAACTGACCATAGCAGCAAGGAAGCTGGTGATGGTTGCCATGGAAACTGACCATAGCAACAGGGGGCTGGCAAGGGTTGCCATAGAAACTGTCCAGAGCAATGGGTTCTGGTGATGGGTGCCTGCTAAGGAACTGAGTTGCCACAGGCACTCAGAGGGGTTCCATGGGAGGCGCCCTGATTTTTTAAGATTTTCTAAGATATTGACATTCTTGTAGCGAACTTTCTCACACACTTGCTGTAAATTATTCATTGTTTTGCATTCCTTTATGGAGGAGGAGAAAGTTGATGGACTCTTGGTTTGTCCAGTGTCATTGGAGAGGTGGCACTGTCACCCTCCAATCCACTGTCACTTTGGGAAACTATAAATGTTGGAGTCAGAAAATTAACTTTCCTTTTTTTTAACCATGAGAACAGCGATGTGTGCTTGTGTTCTTTCGTGTCCTATAGCAACACATGGGGACATTCCAAGAGTCTCCAGGATGTTCAAGACCTGGAATGTCCCATGCAGAGACAGGGGCTCCATGGAGACCTCCCAGGGCTTTCTGGGGATGGTAAAGAGCCCTGTGGTCAGAGGCAGTCACAGCCATTCCACGGTGACATCCCAGGGCACCTTGGGCTGCAAATGCACCGATCTGTCACAGGCACTCACGGGGCTCCATGGTGACATCCCAGCAGTCCCCAGGCTGCCAAAGACACAGAATGTCTCAGACACTCACAGGGGTTCCTGTCATGGGGAGAGTGGGAGCTGCAGGCAAAAGCATTGTTTCTTTCTTGAAGAAACTCCTACTGAGTCATGGGATGGAGAAATGACACGCAGCAGCCACCATAGAACCCATAAAACCCTCCAGAACCCCTAGACTTCTAAAATTTCTTCTCAGAGAGGAGACTGGGAGTGGCTGGATCCAATCCCAGCCCCAGACATTGACAAAGGTGCAAAAGATTGGACAGGGGGAATTAAACTTGTCTCACAGGATTAATGATGGAATACCTGATAGATTTCTAGAAATACAGCTCTGATTGATTCTGATCATGCTTAGACAGAAAGGTCTTGATCAGAGTTATTTCCTTCACAGCATTGGAGCTCTAACAATTAGAATATTCTGCTCTAGGCAGCAATTTTGAAGTCAACAGGGCCTTGCTGGAGTTGCTGAAGCCCATGGCAGGCAGAGCCTCCTGCTCCAGCAAGAACTGCCTTTCCTGTGCCATGAGCAGGGCAGGTCCCGCTGCAGGAAAAGCCCCAGGCCAGCCCCAGCACAGGGAAGGGCTCGGGCACAAGGGCAGAGTGCCGTGCTGGGAGCTGTGCCAGGGAGAGCCTGAGGCACCAAAGGCACCTTGGCAGCAGCAGCTGCTTGCAGGCCATGGCCAGAGTCTCCCTTGGCAGCCCAGCCTGGTGGCCACCACTGCAGAGCTGCTGCCTCAGGGCTCATTCCTGGCTGGGCTCTGAAAAGCCACTTCTGCTCCAGGAGCCTGACTGGGAAGCCATTGGCCCCAGCACCTTGGGGACAAGATATTAATGACAAAACTCTTCATGCCAGCAGAGCCAAGGCAGGGGCAGAGGAAAGGGGAGAGCCAGGCCCAGGGGATAGGGCTGCCATGGTGATGGCTGTGAGGTCACTGCCCCTGCAGCAGTCTGGCTGCCCTCAGCAACATTCTGGCCAGAAGCGTTCTGAGGGCACCCAGCACAGCAGAGAACCCGCACTAAGAGAATTATGTTCTTGGGGTGGGGAAGGTTTCACTGGGTCAGGCTGCACAAAGCTCCCGCTCTTGGACAATTCCTGGGATAGGGCATCCTATTCTCTAGAAAAACAGCTGCAGTTTCATGCCACTTTCACAATTGTAGAATATTTCTTCCTTCTAACAAATGTAAATCCACCCTCATTCTGTTTAAAGATATTGACCCTTTTTCTGTCATGGCAAGATTTGGGAGAAAATAACTTTGACCACAATTTTTCCATTTTCACAGACCTTATTTTTTTTCCAAAAATCTCCCAGGATGGGGTTTTGGAGGCCTCATCACAAAACCAGCAGGGGGAGTCTGCAGCCTCTGGGCTCAGTGGTGTGGAGACTGAGGACAGAACAGGAGTAGCCTGGGAAGGATGGAAGGGTGGTTTCAGAGGAGCAGGAGCTTTTCTTCATAGTGGGAATGAGCCTGAAGAAGACATAATAGCACCAAGAGCAGCTGGGGAGGTGCAGAGTGGACACCAGCAGAAAGGAATTTCCCTACCAGGGCAGGGCTGTGGTGCAACACATCCCCAGCAGTAGCCTGGAGCAGCCCAAGGCTCTGTGTGGGCAGGCAGAGGCAGGCAGGAGGCAGAGCTATCAGCTAAGGAAGGGCCCAGCCAGGTGGGGCAGCCGGGGGATGCCGACGGCCTGCAGGGACAGAGGTGCAGGGCAGGGACAGCCTGGGCTGCACAGGGCACAGGGATGGGCAGCAGCTGCAAGACAGCCCTGCCAGAGCAAACTTGGGCAGCACTTTGGCCATGGCTGCTGGCCCTGGGCCTGAGGCCATGTGAGAGTCTGTCCAAAATATCCTTCATTTTTTCCTCAAGGTTGCCATGAAGAGAGATCACCGAAAAATTAAAAACTGCTGAACCAGTGGTGGGGGGGGGGGAAATCACATGCCTCTTAGCTCTGTTTCCAGACGTGTTGTTTGCTATATGCGACACTGAACTCAAAGGAGCAACTTGCACTTTTTCGTGAACAATGGTCCTGGAATTTCTCCCTGCCTCCTGGCCTGGCTGGTTTGAGCTTTAGCGTGGTCCCTCCTCCAAGAGAAGACCCCTCTTGCCCGTCCTCAACCATCGTGATAGACAAGTAGAGGTGTAGGCCTCTTCGTCAAGGACCCAGACATGAAACCCCTGTGTGAGAAGGCTCCCTCTCACCTTCTTCCAGAGACTGGGACTGAAACCCTCCCAACTCAGGGGAGCTGTGCAGAGGGCAGGGAGGAAAGCTGCCCAGAGCAAGCACAGGTGCAGGCAGTGGGCCATGAAAACAATGGTTCTCACTTGCTGCCTGGCTCGACTTTGTGTACCCCTGAACAAATACTATTCTTTCCCCCTGAAGACCTTTGTTTCGGTTGTGAAATTCATTCCCCCTTCCCCCAACGAAAAATAGTATAACTTGGGGTTCAGATGAACTGTGCCTCCAAAATCTCCCTGGACATGGCCTGGCAGACTCCATCAGCTGGATCCCTAAGGATAACGCAGCACCTCGTTTGGTAGCTATAACCCACCCTTCCTCTTCCTCCCTCTTTTCCTTATTGTCTCCTTTGTTCCCCTGGTTCCCCTTACCAATGCATTTCTGTTGTGGTTATTTCAAGAAAATTGCACTTCTTGATTGTTACTGCAAATCCCCTGTGCCGTGTTGGTTTTTTTGCACCCTGAGTTTGCCCTACGAAAAATCACATCCTCCATTCACTAGGACAGATCATGACAAATGGTCTCCATGATTCCATGGGGCCTTGCAATGTCACAATGGTTTTTGGTTT
>NW_026993203.1:0-17818 GCF_028769735.1 Zonotrichia leucophrys gambelii
GAAGAATGAAGCTGCACAACACTAGGATTGTGTGCGCAGCTTGCAAACTGATAGAAAACAGTACCTTACCACTCTCCTACCTTTTCCAAACACATGAACATTCGGTTGGGAGGTGTTTTGGACAACTTTGTTTTTCTTCTTGCAAAACACTCTGCAAACCTCTCTGCAACATGTAAAACACGATGGGAGATGTTTTCTGTGCAGGCACAGTTTCTCCTTGCCAGACATAGTGGAATAGTTTTTTGCAATGATGTAGACCACAAAAGTCCCGAAAGAAGAAGGTACGGATGTCCCCGGAGCTAAGCGCCGGTCCGGGGCACATTTCGGCAGAAGCCGCCGCACTGGAGTGCACTGTGACCGGCACAATCGCCTTTGCGCGAAGAAGCCGCTTCTTCGCCTCCGGCAGCTGGAGAGTGCGGCTGCTTCGGAAAGGTGAAGAATGAAGCTGCACATCACTAGGATTGTGTGCGCAGCTTGCAAACTGATAGAAAACAGTACCTTACCACACTCCTACCTTTTCCAAACACATGAACATTCGGTTGGAAGGTGTTTCGGACAACTTTGTTTTTCTTCTTGCAAAACACTCTGCAAACCTCTCTGCAACATGTACAACACGATGGGAGATGTTTTCTGTGCAGGCACAGTTTCTCCTTGCCAGACATAGTGGAATAGTTTTTTGCAATGATGTAGACCACAAAAGTCCCGAAAGAAGAAGGTACGGATGTCCCCGGAGCTAAGCGCCGGTCCCGGGCACATTTCGGCAGAAGCCGCCGCACTGGAGTGCACTGTGACCGGCACAATCGCCTTTGCGCGAAGAAGCCGCTTCTTCGCCTCCGGCAGCTGGAGAGTGCGGCTGCTTCGGAAAGGTGAAGAATGAAGCTGCACAACACTAGGATTGTGTGCGCAGCTTGCAAACTGATAGAAAACAGTACCTTACCACTCTCCTACCTTTTCCAAACACATGAACATTCGGTTGGGAGGTGTTTTGGACAACTTTGTTTTTCTTCTTGCAAAACACTCTGCAAACCTCTCTGCAACATGTAAAACACGATGGGAGATGTTTTCTGTGCAGGCACAGTTTCTCCTTGCCAGACATAGTGGAAAAGTTTTTTGCAATGATGTAGACCACGAAAGACCCGAAAGAACAAGGTACGGATGTCCCCGGAGCTAAGCGCCGGTCCCGGGCACATTTCGGCAGAAGCCGCCGCACTGGAGTGCACTGTGACCGGCACAATCGCCTTTGCGCGAAGAAGCCGCTTCTTCGCCTCCGGCAGCTGGAGAGTGCGGCTGCTTCGGAAAGGTGAAGAATGAAGCTGCACATCACTGGGATTGTGTGCGCAGCTTGCAAACTGATAGAAAACAGTACCTTACCACACTCCTACCTTTTCCAAACACATGAACATTCGGTTGGAAGGTGTTTTGAACAACTTTGTTTTTCTTCTTGCAAAACACTCTGCAAACCTCTCTGCAACATGTACAACACGATGGGAGATGTTTTCTGTGCAGGCATAGTTTCTCCTTGCCAGACATAGTGGAAAAGTTTTTTGCAATGATGTAGACCACAAAAGTCCCGAATGAAGAAGGTACGGATGTCCCCGGAGCTAAGCGCCGGTCCCGGGCACATTTCGGCAGAAGCCGCCGCTCTGGAGTGCACTGTGACCGGCACAATCGCCTTTGCGCGAAGAAGCCGCTTCTTCGTCTCCGGGAGCCGGAGTATGCGGCTGCTTCGGAAAGGTGAAGAATGAAGCTGCACAACACTAGGATTGTGTGCGCAGCTTGCAAACTGATAGAAAACAGTACCTTACCACTCTCCTACCTTTTCCAAACACATGAACATTCGGTTGGAAGGTGTTTCGGACAACTTTGTTTTTCTTCTTGCAAAACACTCTGCAAACCTCTCTGCAACATGTAAAACACGATGGGAGGTGTTTTCTGTGCAGGCACAGTTTCTCCTTGCCAGAAATATTGGAATAGTTTTTTGCAATGATGTAGACCACAAAAGTCCCGAAAGAAGCTGGTACGGATGTCCCCGGAGCTAAGCGCCGGTCCGGGGCACATTTCGGCAGAAGCCGCCGCACTGGAGTGCACTGTGACCGGCACAATCGCCTTTGCGCGAAGAAGCCGCTTCTTCGCCTCCGGCAGCTGGAGAGTGCGGCTGCTTCGGAAAGGTGAAGAATGAAGCTGCACATCACTAGGATTGTGTGCGCAGCTTGCAAACTGATAGAAAACAGTACCTTACCACACTCCTACCTTTTCCAAACACATGAACATTCGGTTGGAAGGTGTTTTGGACAACTTTGTTTTTCTTCTTGCAAAACACTCTGCAGAGCTCTCTGCAACATGTACAACACGATGGGAGGTGTTTTCTGTGCAGGCACAGTTTCTCCTTGCCAGACATAGTGGAATAGTTTTTTGCAATGATGTAGACCACAAAAGTCCCGAAAGAACAAGGTACGGATGTCCCCGGAGCTAAGCGCCGGTCCCGGGCACATTTCGGCAGAAGCCGCCGCACTGGAGTGCACTGTGACCGGCACAATCGCCTTTGCGCGAAGAAGCCGCTTCCTCGCCTCCGGCAGCTGGAGAGTGCGGCTGCTTCGGAAAGGTGAAGAATGAAGCTGCACAACACTGGGATAGTGTGCGCAGCTTGCAAACTGATAGAAAACAGTACCTTACCACTCTCCTACCTTTTCCAAACACATGAACATTCGATTGGAGGGTGTTTTGGATAACTTTCTTTTTCTTCCTGCAAAACACTCTGTAGACTTCTCTGCAACATGTACAACACGATGGGAGATGTTTTCAGCCCTTACCCAGATTCTCCTTGCCAGACATAGTGGAAAAACTTTTTACGAAGTTGGAGTGGACAAGAAACGCTAAAGACCAAAGTATGGAGTTTTCCGTAGCTAAGACTGCATGAAAGCAAAAGACTGCCCTCTTCAAAAATGGCTATTAGGAGGACTCGGAAAAGTACAAGTTAGCCAGCCTCTTTTTTGACCCCACGAAGTTGATGGGGCAGCTATTCCTGAAAGCCTTGCCTGGCATATGAAGGAGGACAAAGCAATGTACTCGGCATGGATTTTCCTGGGGAATTTCATGCTGAACAACTTTTTCAACACCTCTGATGAATCAACTTGACTGGTAGATGAAGGGAATATTGTCTGCGTGGCCTTCAGGGAGGTTTTTTACATTTCTCTACATGGCTGCACACATACATACGGGAAGCAATAATGCAAAAGGGAGGGAGCCAGTGTCTTTTAAGTGATGCTGAGTGAAAAGACAAGAGGCAGTGGGCACACACTGAAATACAGGAGATTGCCTATGAACATCACCAAATGATGTTTTACTGTGAGGGTGACTGAACCACGGCACAGACTGCCCAGAAAGCTTCTGAAGCCTGGATCTTAGAAGACATTAAAAGTACACCCAGATAGAATCGCGGGCAAGAGGCTCTAGGTATCCTGGTTTAACAGGGGGGTTGGGCCTGGTGAGCCCCACTGAGCCCTACCACTCTCATTCATTCTGTGTAGTGAATTCTCTTCGAGATGCATTTCAAGCACTGGCATGACAAAGTTCTGTGCAGACAGAGATCCAAATGGACATGGGATCCATGTTCCTTAAGCAGTCTTCAAGAAGAATGTAAAACTCTGGGACAAGTGTCTCTTCCCTAACTGAATCCCTTTCATGGGAAAATTCCCAGCTACAGAAAGACTTTCTGATACGCATGCTCAGGACTGACACTGGTTGAGGAAATTTCCCCCTATGTGTATCTAAGACCAGTTAGGATCATCACCCAAGACTTGTCAACATAGTCACAGAATGTCTATTGTAAAGAAGTGACAACTTACATCAGAATGGCAAATATTGGTCCACAAAATGGATTAATGAATAGTAATTATCTACTTGGGTTAAAAAGAAAAATAAAGAGTTGGTCTTTATTTATCAATTTCATTGCAATATTGATAAGGGAAGAAAAAGACCTCAGTCCTGGACTTTCTGAACTGGAAGAAAGATTTTAAAAATTCCTTGTAGAAATCAATTATTATGACCAGATTATTCAAACAATTTTAGTTGGTAAAAAAGTGCCAGATTTGTCTAGTTTTGTTTGCCAGGGAAATAGGCCGTGGTTTGTGTTTGGGGGCCTGCGGCTGGGAGTGGCCAGCTGGCTCCTGAAAATCCAGGCCGCGCAGGATGGTTCCCAGACCCAAGGGGGCACCAGCGCCGAGTCGGGCTGGTTTGATAGAGCCAAGGGGCTCCTGCAATCTGCCAGCCAGAAGCGGGACGGGTGAGTTTTGTTTGCCAGGGAAAAGGGCCGTAGTTTGTGTTTGGGGGCCTGCGGCTGGGAGTGGCAGGCTGGCTCCTGAAAATCCACGATACGCAGGATGGTTCCCAGATGAAAGGTGGCACCAGTGCCGCGTCGGGCTGGTTTGATAGAGGCAAGTGGCTCCTGCAATCTGCCAGCCAGAAGATGGGCAGGTCAGTCTTTTTACCGGTGAAAAGGGACGTAGTTTGTGTTCGGGGGCCTGTGTCTGGGAGTGGCCGGCTGGCTCCTGGAATTCCACGATACGCAGGATGGTTCCCAGGTGAAAGGTGGCACCAGTGCCGAGTCGGGCTGGTTTCATAGAGCCAAGTGGCTCCTGAAATCTGCCAGCCAGAAGCGGGGTGGCTGGGTTTTGTTTGCCAGGGAAAAGGGTCGTGGTTTTTGTTCGGGGGTCTGTGTCTGGGAGTGGCCGGCTGGCTCCTGAAACTCCACGCCGCACAGGATGGTTCCCAGACGAATGGGGGCACCAGTGCCAAGTCAGGCTGGTTTGATAGAGGCAAGTGGCTCCTGCAATGTGCCAGCCAGAAGTGGGGCGGGTGAGTTTTGTTTGCCAGGGAAAAGGACCGTGATTTGTGTTCGGGGCCTGTGGCTGGGAGTGGCCGGCTGGTTCCTGAAAATCCACGATACGCAGGATGGTTCCCAGACCCAAGGGGGCACCAGTGCCGAGTCGGGCTGGTTTGATAGAGGCAAGTGGCTCCTGCAATCTGCCAGCCAGAAGCGGGGCGGGTGAGTTTTTTTTGCCAGGGAAAAGGGCTGTGGTTTGTGTTCGTGGGCCTGTGGCTGGGAGTGGCCGGCTGGCCCCTGAAAATCCACGCCACGCAGGATGGTTCCCAGATGAAAGGTGGCACCAGTGCCGAGTCAGGCTGGTTTGATAGAGCCAAGTGGCTCCTGCAATCTGCCAGCCAGAAGATGGGCAGGTCAGTTTTACTTCCAGGGAAAAGGGCCGTAGTTTGTATTTGGAGGCCTGTGGCTGGGAGTGGCCGGCTGGCTCCTGAAAATCCACGATACGCAGGATTGTTCCCAGATGAAAGGTGGCACCAGTGCCGAGTCGGGCTGGTTTCATAGAGGCAAGTGGCTCCTGCAATCTGCCAGCCAGAAGCGGGGTGGGTGAGTTTTGTTTGCCAGGGAAAAAGGGCGGTGTTTTGTGTTTGGGGGCCTGTGGCTGGGAGTGGCCGGCTGGCTCCTGAAAATCCACGCCGGGCATGATGGTTCCCAGACCCAAGGGGGCACCAGTGCGGAGTCGGGCTGGTTTGATAGCACAAAGTGGCTCCTGCAATCTACCATCCAGAAGCGGGGGAGGTGATTATTTTTTTCCCCGGGTAAAGGGCCGTGGTATGTGTTTGGGGACCTGTGGCTGGGAGTGGCAGGCTGGCTCCTGAAAATCCACGATACGCAGGATAGTTCCCAGATGAAAGGTGGCAACAGTGCCGAGTCGGGCTGGTTTGATAGAGGCAAGTGGCTCCTGCAATCTGCCAGCCAGAAACGTGGCAGCTCAGTTTTTTTCCAGGGTAAAGGGCCGTGGTTTGTGTTTGGGGGCCTTTGGCTGGGAGTGGCCAGCTGGCTCCTGAAAATCCACGCCGCGTAGGATGGCTCCCAGACCCAAGGTGGCACCAGTGCCGAGTCGGGCTGGTTTGATAGAGCCAAGGGGCTCCTGCAATCTGCCAGCCAGAAGCGGGGCGGGTGAGTTTTGTTTGCCAGGGAAAAGGGCCGTGGTTTGTGTTCGAGGGCCTGTGGGCGGGACTCGCCGGCTGGCTCCTGAAAATCCACGATACGCAGGATGGTTCCCAGATGAAAGGAGGCACCAGTGCCAAGTCGGGCTGGTTTGATAGCACAAAGTGGCTCCTGCAATCCACCATCCAGAAGTGGGGCAGCTGAGTTTTCTTTCCAGGGAAAAGGGCCGTGGTATATGTTTGTGGGCCTGTGGCTGGGAGAGGCCGGATGGCTCCTGAAAATCCAAGATACGCAGGATGGTTCCCAGGTGAAAGGAGGCACCAGTGCCAAGTCGGGCTGGTTTCATAGTACCAAGTGGCTCCTGCAATCTGCCAGACACAAGATGGGCAGGTCAGTTTTACTTCCAGGAAAAAAGGCCATAGTTTGTGTTCGGGGGCCTGTGGCTGGGAGTGGCCGGCTGGCTCCTGAAATTCCACGATACGCAGGATGGTTCCCAGATGAAAGGTGGCACCAGTGCCAAGTCGGGCTGGTTTGATAGAGCCAAGTGGCTCCTGCTATCTGCCGGCCAGAAGATGGGCAGGTCAGTTTTACTTCCAGGGAAAAGGGCCGTAGTTTGTGTTTTAGGGCCTGTGGCTGGGAGTGGCCGGCTTGTTCCTGAAAATCCACGCCGCGCAGGATGGTTCCCAGACCCAAGGGGGCACCACTGCCATGTCGGACTGCTATGATAGTACAAAGTGGCTCCTGATATCTGGCAGCAAGTAGCGGGTCAGCTGAGTTTTTTTTCCAGGGAAAAGGGCCGTGGCTTGTGTTTGGGGGCCTGTGGCTGGGAGTGGCCGGCTGGCTCCTGAAAATCCACGCCGCGCAGGATGGCTCCCAGACCCCAGGGGGAACCAGTGCCAAGTCGGGCTGGTTTGATAGTACCAAGTGGCTCCTGGAATCTGCCATGCATAAGCCGGGGGGGTTATTTTCTTTGCAGGGAACTTGTCGAGGTTTGTGATTGGGGGCCTGTGGCTGGGAGTGGCTGGCTGGCTGATCAAACTCCACGATATGCAGGATGGTTTCCAGACCCAAGCTGGCACCAGTGCCAAGTCGGGCTGGTTTGATAGCACAAAGTGGCTCCTGCAATCCACCATCCAGAAGCGGGGCAGCTGAGTTTTCTTTCCAGGGAAAAGGGCCGTGGTATATGTTTGTGGGCCTGTGGCTGGGAGAGGCCGGATGGCTCCTGAAAATCCACGATACGCAGGTTGGTTTCCAGATGAATGGTGGCACCAGTGCCAAGTCGTGCTGGTTTGATAGTACCATGTGACTCCTGCAATCTGCCATCCAGAAGCGGGGCAGCTGAGTTTTTTTTCAAGGGAAAAGGGCCGTCGTTTGTGTTTGGTGTCCTGTAGTTGGTAGGGGCAGCTGGCTCCTGAAAATCCACGATACACAGGATTGTTCCCAGACCCATGCTGGCTCCAATGCAATGTCGGCCTGATTTGACTGCGTCAAATGTCCCTTGCGTTACTCATTTCAAAGAAATCTTGTGTCCTAATGTTCTCACAGAAGACTGTTAAAATTTGCCTATTTTTCTGGATTTGTTTTATTCTTTTTTCTGTACCTTCTACTTCTCTCCACTCTCTGAGAACTTTGACCATTATGTTAGTTGACCTAATGTAAAATTCTCGAAGTAAAGTAAGAGAAGCCAATAAAGAAAGGCAAATTTGTTAATTGCAGGTGGAAAGAGGGAGGCCAACAAAAGGAAGCAAAAGAACAATAATAATGAAATGCTCCCCTGTCTTCTGTGAAAAGTAGAGGCACAGACAAGAAAGAGCAAGTGCAAAATTCTCACTAGAGAAACGCACTTTATCTGACTAAAGTAATTTCCGGTGCATTTCTTGCCTTTTTCTCATGCCAAACATATTAATCATTGAAGGTGTCCCTTTCCTCTTTCTGGAATACAGCTAGGAAGATGGCTGTGTCATTGCTGACAAGCTGCTATTCTCAGAGGTGTCCAGCTGAAAGTCCTAGATCAATGGATTTCCTCTGTCACTTTGATATGGCGTGACTTACAGTTTCAGCAAATGAACTTGCAAGCCTTACAATTCTTTGCCCCTTGAATGGTCAGATAGGCTCCTTGGCAACTGGCATTTGTATGGACACGAAACTATGCAGAATTTGTACCATGAGATGATGCCAAATGAGTCACGCCGGTAGATTAACTAGGAGAGCACAAGAAGAGAGTACACAAGAAGACAGTACAATCTCCTTTTTTCTGAAACACTGTAGAGATCAAATTGAACACAAATCCTCCTGGGCTAGTTCTTGCAAAAGCCTAGGAGTTCTTTTTGTGTTCACACGCCTGGAATATTTAGCTTTGGATCACAGCAGAATGCAGATGACAAAACAAGGCCTTGAAGTCACATCCAGTATGAAGCAGTATGAAAGAAGAAAGCAGCTGAGAGTACCAACCCTGCTAGGTAATCTCAGTATTCCTCTTGACATTAGCAGAAATTTGAAATGAGTCTCTGAAAATGACAAAGGAGTGTCATGGTTTGACCCGGAAGGAGTTGGGAATTCTGGGAAGCTGTGGTCAAACCAATGAAGGTTTTGAGTTTCATACTGACACCTGGTATAGCCAGTGGGGTTTGGACACACCTCCGAGAATACACAGGGGTTAAAAGCAGGGCACTGCCCTGGCATTTCCTCTTTGGGACTCGTCGGGCGAGGAGGTCAGATCTCTCTCTCCCCCGCCCGGCCCGCTGCTGCTGGGCGGGGGAGGGGACAGCCATGCGGTGAGGCCTGGGGCCAGGGCCTGGACAGAGGGGGCTTCGAGGATGGAAGGGTGGGGGAGCCCCAAGAGACATCGGGCAGCCAGCCACCCCCCCCCCCCCCCCCCTTTCCCCCCCCCCCCAGGAGAGCAGGAGAGCAGCCAGCGAGAAGGGGGAGGAGGACTGCCCGGCCGCAGCGGCAGCGTGTGGGCAGCATGCGTGGGAGCCGTTCCGGGACCGACAGACAGAGACTGAAAACTTTTAACCCTTTCTTGCATGATTGGGGCCTTGCGAAAATGCTAATCCTCCTCGAAGCTGAATAAGAAGGGAGATGAGAGATGATATGAGATAAGGACCTTGGCCCGGAGTTTGTGGAGATGATTGGATGGGGAGAGATGATTTGGAGTGGCCTTTGGGCTGGACGTTTTCTTGTAGCCATGGACTCAGTTGTTCCTGTGACACAGACTGCATTTAGGGGGAGGCAGTGCCTCAAAACCAGGAGGGTTCATTTGTGAGGACCCCCCGGCCCCAGGGGGTTGGAAATATATGGGGGGGACAGTTGTCCCAAAAGCAGAGACTGTGCCTTTTTGGAGTGAGACAAGGCATCCTTGAAAGACCACCCTAAAAGCAGCTCTGATCCATGTCTCGGTGGTGAGAGCACTGAGCATGGAAGGAACGTGTCACAAGCGGCAAATGGACTTTCCGGGCGGTGCCGGAGTGACAGGGAAGCACACGAGGGTCTCAGTGTGTCTCCACGAGAAGCCTATGGAACAAGAAGGACTCCTTTCCCTCTTCATGAACTGATGTTTGAGTATACTAAAGTGTCGTGCCGGACTGGGCAGTTGGTATTTTTGAGAGAATGTATTGGATTGGGAAAGTCAGGGAGTGGGGAGGAGGAAAAGTGGTTTTTGTAAGGTTTTCAATTTTTTTCTTTTCCTTATAGTCTTTCCTATTTTTTCCTGTAGTTTTAGGTAATAAAGTGTTATTTATGTTTAAGTTGGAGCCTGTTTTGCTTATTCCTGGTCACATCTCACAGCAGACACCAGGGTGGGGCATTTTCATGGGGGCACTGGCTCTGTGCCAGGCTCAAACCATGACATTTTTTGGTTCCCTGGACCGGGAAATCGAATCACGGGAGAATGATGAGGTAAAGCTGTGAGATGAGACCAAGAAGAATAAGGAAAGCATGTACTAAGTTAAGGTAGATGAATAGTCATAGTGAATCTAAGGTATTGTTGTGTAGAAGTGTTTTGTAGTCCTGTTGATAATTTTAGAAAGTGTATTCTCGGAGGTGAAGGGTGGAGTGTCATGGTTTGACCCGGAAGGAGTTGGGAATTCTGGGAAGCTGTGGTCAAACCAATGAAGGTTTTGAGTTTCATACTGACACCTGGTATAGCCAGTGGGGTTTGGACACACCTCCGAGAATACACAGGGGGTAAAAGCAGGGCACTGCCCTGGCATCTCCTCTTTGGGACTCGTCGGGCGAGGAGGTCAGATCTCTCTCTCCCCCGCCCGGCCCGCTGCTGCTGGGCGGGGGAGGGGACAGCCATGCGGTGAGGCCTGGGGCCAGGGCCTGGACAGAGGGGGCTTCGAGGATGGAAGGGTGGGGGAGCCCCAAGAGACATCGGGCAGCCAGCCACCCCCCCCCCCCCCCCCCCTCTTCCCCCCCCCCCAGGAGAGCAGGAGAGCAGCCAGCGAGAAGGGGGAGGAGGACTGCCCGGCCGCAGCGGCAGCGTGTGGGCAGCATGCGTGGGAGCCGTTCCGGGACCGACAGACAGAGACTGAAAACTTTTAACCCTTTCTTGCATGATTGGGGCCTTGCGAAAATGCTAATCCTCCTCGAAGCTGAATAAGAAGGGAGATGAGAGATGATATGAGATAAGGACCTTGGCCCGGAGTTTGTGGAGATGATTGGATGGGGAGAGATGATTTGGAGTGGCCTTTGGGCTGGACGTTTTCTTGTAGCCATGGACTCAGTTGTTCCTGTGACACAGACTGCATTTAGGGGGAGGCAGTGCCTCAAAACCAGGAGGGTTCATTTGTGAGGACCCCCCGGCCCCAGGGGGTTGGAAATATATGGGGGGGACAGTTGTCCCAAAAGCAGAGACTGTGCCTTTTTGGAGTGAGACAAGGCATCCTTGAAAGACCACCCTAAAAGCAGCTCTGATCCATGTCTCGGTGGTGAGAGCACTGAGCATGGAAGGAACGTGTCACAAGCGGCAAATGGACTTTCCGGGCGGTGCCGGAGTGACAGGGAAGCACACGAGGGTCTCAGTGTGTCTCCACGAGAAGCCTATGGAACAAGAAGGACTCCTTTCCCTCTTCATGAACTGATGTTTGAGTATACTAAAGTGTCGTGCCGGACTGGGCAGTTGGTATTTTTGAGAGAATGTTTTGGATTGGGAAAGTCAGGGAGTGGGGAGGAGGAAAAGTGGTTTTTGTAAGGTTTTCAATTTTTTTCTTTTCCTTATAGTCTTTCCTATTTTTTCCTGTAGTTTTAGGTAATAAAGTGTTATTTATGTTTAAGTTGGAGCCTGTTTTGCTTATTCCTGGTCACATCTCACAGCAGACACCAGGGTGGGGCATTTTCATGGGGGCACTGGCTCTGTGCCAGGCTCAAACCATGACAAGGAGGCAGAAGAAAAGGGAGCGATGACTCCTCTTGCATAGTGTTTCCTAACAGGGATCTTCAAAATGGAAAGATTGTATCATCCTTTCAACTGAAGGAAGGTATGAAAACAACAGGAAGGAAATGGCATCACATGCTAGAAAGACTCTGGGCAGTGTACTTCTAGACAGAAAGGCCACTGATGGAAAACCAACTAAACTGGCACCAATGCAGCAGCATTGTACTAAAGCCAGAAATGTCCAGCGCTTCACTCTCTGCCATTCCATTCAGATGCACACAGCAGCTCTGCAACAGTCCTACTGATCATCTCCTTGGCAAACTTGGAGTTGAGGGTCCGTGGTGAAGCAGAGTCCCCAGCAAGATGCAAAGGAGAGCTGCTTTCTTGCAACTTTGCCTTTATCAGTTCCATAGCTTTAAGCCATAACAAACACCATTCAACCAACCACCATACACCAGGCTTTGAACACACGACCGTTCTAGAACTGTGTTGATCTACCTCTAATTCAGCTGCCTCACCTTCCCACAGTCCTTTTCTACTTAGCCAATGGAATGGGCCTCAGCCCAAGGCCTTCCTTTCGTAAGCTTCTAGCTAGATGCAGCAGCAAACCACTACTTTCTTCTGTGCCAAGACTTCAGGTAGACGATTTGCATCTGCCCTTCCAGTGAAACCTAACGGGGAGAGAAAAGCCTCTCACAGATGTTCAGTCATTCCATTAGCTACACAGGCCAAATCAAAAGAAAAGCAAGCTATGGGTTTGTGTACTTGCTCCTACACAACACCTGCTGCCCTCTGACAATCAACTAGCAGAAAACCAGCAAAACTGAGACTTGAGGCAAACAACCCTTTGAAGGGAATAATGATGTCAGCAATTATGACAACACATTTCCAGGCTACCGAGATACTTGAAATGTCAGCAAAAGCTGGAGACCAAAGGCTGAACTAATAGGGAAAGGGTAAAAGAATCCCAAGAAAAACATGACCGAAGGTTAAAACAATTCCAAGAAACACATAGGCAACTGACCTGTTGAAGCCTTCAGGAAATCAGTGGCCGCTGATTTACATAGGCCATTCAAGTTAATTGACCCGTGCACCTTCCACCCCTTTTTCACCTTTCGGCACACTAGGGTGAATTGTGAGCATGAAATCACAATTCCTTGGATTCTCTTCTTAACTTGACGAGAGAAATTCAGCAACTGAAGTACCTGTAACTGATGTGATACCCAGGAACACCGAGTTGACACATTTCATTTTGTTGAAACACAGCTAGCAAATCTAAGGGGACAAGGCTGGCTTCTTTTCATGACAATTTTCTTGTTTTACAACCTGGTGAAACTTTTTCATTAGCTTCTCTCTAACAGCAAAAAGTCCAGTTCACTGTCCCGTCCTACTGCTGCAAGTAAACCATTTGCATTGCCAAGACCAAAAACGGAATTGGAAGGTACAGAGACCTCCGGAGCTATCAGCAGATACGGAGCACATTTCGGTAGAAGCCGCCGTCTGCAGTGCACTGTGACCGGCACAATCGCCTTTGCTCGAAGAAGCCGCTTCTTCGTTTCCGCGAGCCGGAGAGAGCGGCTGCTTTCGAAAGCTGAAGAATGAAGCTGCACAACACTGGGATAGTGTGCGCAGCTTGCAAACTGATAGAAAACAGTACCTTACCACTCTCCTACCTTTTCCAAACACATGAACATTCGGTTGGAAGGTGTTTTGGACAACTTTGTTTTTCTTCTCGCAAAACACTCTGCAAACCTCTCTGCAACATGTAAAACACGATGGGAGATGTTTTCTGTGCAGGCACAGTTTCTCCTTGCCAGACATAGTGGAATAGTTTTTTGCAATGATGTAGACCACAAAAGTCCCGAAAGAAGAAGGTACGGATGTCCCCGGAGCTAAGCGCCGGTCCCGGGCACATTTCGGCAGAAGCCGCCGCACTGGAGTGCACTGTGACCGGCACAATCGCCTTTGCCCGAAGAAGCCGCTCCTTCGTCTCCGGGAGCCGGAGAGTGCGGCTGCTTCGGAAAGGTGAAGAATGAAGCTGCACAACACTAGGATTGTGTGCGCAGCTTGCAAACTGATAGAAAACAGTACCTTACCACACTCCTACCTTTTCCAAACACATGAACATTCGGTTGGAAGGTGTTTTGGACAACTTTGTTTTTCTTCTTGCAAAACACTCTGCAAACCTCTCTGCAACATGTAAAACACGATGGGAGATGTTTTCTGTGCAGGCACAGTTTCTCCTTGCCAGACATAGTGGAATAGTTTTTTGCAATGATGTAGACCACAAAAGTCCCGAAAGAAGAAGGTACGGATGTCCCCGGAGCTAAGCGCCGGTCCCGGGCACATTTCGGCAGAAGCCGCCGCACTGGAGTGCACTGTGACCGGCACAATCGCCTTTGCGCGAAGAAGCCGCTTCTTCGTCTCCGGGAGCCGGAGAGTGCGGCTGCTTCGGAAAGGTGAAGAATGAAGCTGCACAACACTAGGATTGTGTGCGCAGCTTGCAAACTGATAGAAAACAGTACCTTACCACACTCCTACCTTTTCCAAACACATGAACATTCGGTTGGAAGGTGTTTCGGACAACTTTGTTTTTCTTCTTGCAAAACACTCTGCAAACCTCTCTGCAACATGTACAACACGATGGGAGATGTTTTCTGTGCAGGCACAGTTTCTCCTTGCCAGACATAGTGGAAAAGTTTTTTGCAATGATGTAGACCACAAAAGTCCCGAAAGAAGAAGGTACGGATGTCCCCGGAGCTAAGCGCCGGTCCCGGGCACATTTCGGCAGAAGCCGCCGCACTGGAGTGCACTGTGACCGGCACAATCGCCTTTGCGCGAAGAAGCCGCTTCTTCGCCTCCGGCAGCTGGAGAGTGCGGCTGCTTCGGAAAGGTGAAGAATGAAGCTGCATAACACTAGGATTGTGTGCGCAGCTTGCAAACTGATAGAAAACAGTACCTTACCACACTCCTACCTTTTCCAAACACATGAACATTCGGTTGGAAGGTGTTTTGGACAACTTTGTTTTTCTTCTTGCATAACACTCTGCAAACCTCTCTGCAACATGTAAAACACGATGGGAGATGTTTTCTGTACAGGCACAGTTTCTCCTTGCCAGACATAGTGGAAAGTTTTTTGCAATGATGTAGACCACAAAAGTCCCGAAAGAAGAAGGTACGGATGTCCCCGGAGCTAAGCGCCGGTCCCGGGCACATTTCGGCAGAAGCCGCCGCACTGGAGTGCACTGTGACCGGCACAATCGCCTTTGCGCGAAGAAGCCGCTTCTTCGCCTCCGGCAGCTGGAGAGTGCGGCTGCTTCGGAAAGGTGACGAATGAAGCTGCACATCACTAGGATTGTGTGCGCAGCTTGCAAACTTGTAGAAAACAGTACCTTACCACTCTCCTACCTTTTCCAAACACATGAACATTCGGTTGGAAGGTGTTTTCGGACAACTTTGTTTTTCTTCTTGCAAAACACTCTGCAAACCTCTCTGCAACATGTACAACACGATGGGAGATGTTTTCTGTGCAGGCACAGTTTCTTCTTGCCAGACATAGTGGAAAAGTTTTTTGCAATGATGTAGACCACAAAAGTCCCGAAAGAAGAAGGTACGGATGTCCCCGGAGCTAAGCGCCGGTCCCGGGCACATTTCGGCAGAAGCCGCCGCACTGGAGTGCACTGTGACCGGCACAATCGCCTTTACGCGAAGAAGCCGCTTCTCGCTCTCCGGCAGCTGGAGAGTGCGGCTGCTTCGGAAAGGTGAAGAATGAAGCTGCACAACACTAGGATTGTGTGCGCAGCTTGCAAACTGATAGAAAACAGTACCTTACCACTCTCCTACCTTTTCCAAACACATGAACATTCGGTTGGAAGGTGTTTCGGACAACTTTGTTTTTCTTCTTGCAAAACACTCTGCAAACCTCTCTGCAACATGTAAAACACGATGGGAGATGTTTTCTGTGCAGGCACAGTTTCTCCTTGCCAGACATAGTGGAAAAGTTTTTTGCAATGATGTAGACCACAAAAGTCCCGAAAGAAGAAGGTACGGATGTCCCCGGAGCTAAGCGCCGGTCCCGGGCACATTTCGGCAGAAGCCGCCGCACTGGAGTGCCCTGTGACCGGCACAATCGCCTTTGCGCGAAGAAGCCGCTTCTTCGCCTCCGGCAGCTGGAGAGTGCGGCTGCTTCGGAAAGCTGAAGAATGAAGCTGCACAACACTAGGATTGTGTGCGCAGCTTGCAAACTGATAGAAAACAGTACCTTACCACACTCCTACCTTTTCCAAACACATGAACATTCAGTTGGAAGGTGTTTTGGACAACTTTGTTTTTCTTCTTGCAAAACACTCTGCAAACCTCTCTGCAACATGTAAAACACGATGGGAGATGTTTTCTGTGCAGGCACAGTTTCTTCTTGCCAGACATAGTGGAAAAGTTTTTTGCAATGATGTAGACCACAAAAGTCCCGAAAGAAGAAGGTACGGATGTCCCCGGAGCTAAGCGCCGGTCCGGGCACATTTCGGCAGAAGCCGCCGCACTGGAGTGCACTGTGACCGGCACAATCGCCTTTGCGCGAAGAAGCCGCTTCTTCGTCTCCGGGAGCCGGAGAGTGCGGCTGCTTCGGAAAGGTGAAGAATGAAGCTGCACATCACTAGGATTGTGTGCGCAGCTTGCAAACTGATAGAAAACAGTACCTTACCACACTCCTACCTTTTCCAAACACATGAACATTCGGTTGGAAGGTGTTTTGGACAACTTTGTTTTTCTTCTTGCAAAACACTCTGCAGAGCTCTCTGCAACATGTACAACACGATGGGAGGTGTTTTCTGTGCAGGCACAGTTTCTCCTTGCCAGACATAGTGGAAAAGTTTTTTGCAATGATGTAGACCACAAAAGTCCCGAAAGAAGAAGGTACGGATGTCCCCGGAGCTAAGCGCCGGTCCCGGGCACATTTCGGCAGAAGCCGCCGTCTGCAGTGCACTGTGACCGGCACAATCGCCTTTGCGCGAAGAAGCCGCTTCCTCGCCTCCGGCAGCTGGAGAGCGGCTGCTTCGGAAAGGTGAAGAATGAAGCTGCACAACACTAGGATAGTGTGCGCAGCTTGCAATCTGGTAGAAAACAGTACCTTACCACACTCCTACCTTTTCCAAACACATGAACATTCGATTGGAGGGTGTTTTGGATAACTTTCGTTTTCTTCCTGCAAAACACTCTGTAGACTTCTCTGCAACATGTACAACACGATGGGAGATGTTTTCAGCCCTTACCCAGATTCTCCTTGCCAGACATAGCGGAAAAACTTTTTACGAAGTTGGAGTGGACAAGAAACGCTAAAGACCAAAGTATGGAGTTTTCCGTAGCTAAGACTGCATGAAAGCAAAAGACTGCCCTCTTCAAAAATGGCTATTAGGAGGACTCGGAAAAGTACAAATTAGCCAGCCTCTTTTTTGACCCCACGAAGTTGATGGGCAGCTATTCCTGAAAGCCTTGCCTGGCATATGAAGGAGGACAAAGCAATGTACTCGGCATGGATTTTCCTGGGGAATTTCATGCTGAACAACTTTTTCAACACCTCTGATGAATCAACTTGACTGGTAGATGAAGGGAATATTGTCTGCGTGGCCTTCAGGGAGGTTTTTTACATTTCTCTACATGGCTGCACACATACATACGGGAAGCAATAATGCAAAAGGGAGGGAGCCAGTGTCTTTTAAGTGATGCTGAGTGAAAAGACAAGAGGCAGTGGGCACACACTGAAATACAGGAGATTGCCTTTTGAAACATCACCAAATGATGTTTTACTGTGAGGGTGACTGAAACCCCGGCACAGACTGCCCAGAAAGCTTCTGAAGCCCCGGATCTTAGAAGACATTAAAAGTACACCCAGATAGGAAACGCGGGCAAGAGGCTCTAGGTATCCTGGTTTAACAGGGGGGTTGGGCTGGTGAGCCCCACTGAGCCCTACCACTCTCATTCATTCTGTGTAGTGAATTCTCTTCGAGATGCATTTCAAGCACTGCATGACAAAGTTCTGTGCAGACAGAGATCCAAATGGACATGGATCCATGTTCCTTAAGCAGTGTTCAAGAAGAATGTAAAACTCTGGGACAAGTGTCTCTTCCCTAACTGAATCCTTTCATGGGAAAATTCCCAGCTACAGAAAGACCTTCTGATACGCATGCTCAGGACTGACACTGGTTGAGGAAATTCCCCCCTATGTGTATCTAAGACCAGTTAGGATCATCACCCAAGACTTGTAAAAATAGTCACAGAATGTCTATTGTAAAGAGTGACAACTTACATCAGAATGGCAAATATTGGTCCCCAAAATGGATTAAGGGAATAGTAATTATCTATTGGGTTAAAAAGAAAAAAAAAGAGTTGGTCTTTATTTATCAATTTCATTGCAATATTGATAAGGGAAGAAAAGCCTCAGTCTGGGCTTTTCAAAA
>NW_026993204.1:0-17817 GCF_028769735.1 Zonotrichia leucophrys gambelii
AAAGCCCGAAACGGCCCCAAACTGACCATGGGCACGCGGCAGAGGATGCTGATGCCCAAACCCCAAACCCCAAACCTGATATAACCCCCATAAAACCCAATAAAAACCTACAAAAAACCCAAAAAAACCCCAAAAACCCATAAAAACCCATAAAAACCCCAAAAAAGCCCGAAATCGCCCCAAATCTCACCATGTGCACGCGGCAGAGGATGCTGATGCCCAAACCCCAAACCCCAGACCCCAAACCTGATATAACCCCCATAAAACCCAATAAAAACCTACAAAAAACCCCAAAAAAACCATAAAAACCCAAAATCCTACAAAAACCCTACAAAAACCCCAAAAAAGCCCGAAATGGCCCCAAATCTCACCATGTGCACGCGGCAGAGGATGCTGATGCCCAAACCCCAAACCCCAGACCCCAAACCTGATATAACCCCCATAAAACCCAATAAAAACCTACAAAAAACCCCCAAAAAACCCCAAAAAAAACCCAAAACCCTACAAAAACCCTACAAAAACCCCAAAAAAGCCCGAAACGGCCCCAAATCTCACCATGTGCACGCGGTAGAGGATGCTGATGCCCAGGGTCATGAAGGGCTTGGAGAAGTCGATCACCTTCTCGCGCTCGGCCGTGATGGTGAACGCCGCCACCGCCAGGTCGGCTTTCTGGGGACCCCAAAAATATTTATGGGGTCATGGAGGGCACCCCAAAAACCCCAAAACCCCAAAAATTCCAAAAAATGTGGGGTCGGATTTTTCGGAAAAAAAAAACCAAAAAATCCTGGGATGGAAACCCCAAAACCCCCAAAATGTGGGGTTGGCTTTCTGGGGACCCCAAAAATATTTATGGAGTCATGGAGGGGACCCCAAAAACCCCAAAACCCCAAAAAATGTGGGGTTGGATTTTTCGGAAAAAAAAAACCCAAAAAATCCCGGGATGGAAACCCCAAAACCCAAAAAAATCCCGGGATGGAAACCCCAAAAACCAAAAAATGTGGGGTCGGATTTTTCGGAAAAAAAAAAACCCAAAAAATCCCGGGATGGAAACCCCAAAAACCCAAAAATGGGAGATCAGTTTTCTGGGGACCCCAAAAATATTTATGGGGTCATGGAGGGCACCCCAAAAACCCCAAAACCCCAAAAACTCCAAAAAATGATGGGTCGGATTTTTCGGGACTCCAAAAACCCAAAAAATCCCAGGATGGAAACCCCAAAACCCCAAAAATGTGGGGTTGGCTTTCTGGGGACCCCAAAAATATTTATGGGGTCATGGAGGGCACCCCAAAAACCCCAAAACCCCAAAAAATGGGGGGTCGGATTTTTCGGAAAAAAAAAAACCCAAAAAATCCCGGGATGGAAACCCCAAAACCCCCAAAATGTGGGGTCAGGAGGGGCTGGGATTTTTTTCCAATGGGATTTTTTTTAATATAGGGATTTTTTTTAATGGGATTTATTTTTTTATAGGATTTTTTTCCCTATGGGATTTTCACTGTGGGATTTTTTTCCAATGGGATTTTTTTAAATATAGGGATTTTTTTAATGGGATTTTTATTTTTATAGGATTTTTTTCCCTATGGGATTTTCACTGCGGGATTTTTCCCAATGGGATTTTTTTAAATATAGGGATTTTTTTAATGGGATTTATTTTTTTTTTATTTTTTTCCCCGTGCCGTACCCGGTTGATGAGCTCTCCCGGACCCGTTGGGTTCCTTATGGGATTTTTTTTATGGGATTTTTTTCCAATGGGATTTTTTTAAATATAGGGATTTTTTTTAATGGGATTTATTTTTTTATAGGGTTTTTTTCCCTATGGGATTTTCACTGTGGGATTTTTTCCAATGGGATTTTTTTCATTATAGGGATTTTATTTTTTATAGGATTTTTTCCCAGGCCGTACCCGGTTGATGAGCTCTCCCACCATGCCCGTCCAGGACCCGTTGGGTTCCCTATGGGATTTTCACTGCAGAATTTTCATTATAGGTTTTTTTTCCAACGGGATTTTTTTCCCAATGGGATTTTCACTGTGGGATTTTTTCCAATGGGATTTTTTTAATGGGATTTATTTTTTTTTTATTTTTTTCCCCGTGCCGTACCCGGTTGATGAGCTCTCCCGGAGCCGTTGGGTTCCCTATGGGATTTTCACTGTGGGATTTTTTTTCCCTATGGGATTTTCACTGTGGGATTTTTTCCAATGGGATTTTTTTCATTATAAGAATTTTTTTAATGGGATTTATTTTTAATTTTTTTATAGGATTTTTTCCCAGGCCGTACCCGGTTGATGAGCTCTCCCACCATGCCCGTCCAGGAGCCGTTGGGTTCCCTATGGGATTTTCACTGCGGGATTTTCATTATAGGTTTTTTTCCAATGGGATTTTTTTAAATATAGGGATTTTTTTAATGGGATTTATTTTTTTATAGGATTTTTTTCCCTATGGGATTTTCACTGTGGGATTTTTTCCAATGGGATTTTTTTCATTATAGGGATTTTCTTTATGGGATTTATTTTTTATAGGATTTTTTTCCCTATGGGATTTTCACTGCGGGATTTTTTTCCCTATGGGATTTTCACTGTGGGATTTTTTCCAACGGGATTTTTTTCATTATAAGAATTTTCTTTATGGGATTTATTTTTTTATAGGATTTTTTCCCTATGGGATTTTCACTGCGGGATTTTTCCCAATGGGATTTTTTTAAATATAGGGATTTTTTTAATGGGATTTATTTTTTTTAGGATTTTTTCCCAGGCCGTACCCGGTTGATGAGCTCTCCCGGAGCCGTTGGGTTCCCTATGGGATTTTCACTGTGGGATTTTCATTATAAGTTTTTTTTCCAACGGGATTTTTTTTCCCAATGGGATTTTCACTGTGGGATTTTTTCCAATGGGATTTTTTTAATGGGATTTATTTTTTTTTGGATTTTTTTCCCCGTGCCGTACCCGGTTGATGAGCTCCCCCACCATGCCCGTCCAGGAGCCGTTGGGTTCCCTATGGGATTTTCACTGTGGGATTTTTTCCAATGGGATTTTTTTAAATATAGGGATTTTTTTAACGGGATTTATTTTTTTATAGGATTTTTCCCCGTGCCGTACCCGGTTGATGAGCTCCCCCACCATGCCCGTCCAGGAGCCGTTGGGCTCGGGCGCCCCGTACAGCCCGTCCTCCACCAGCTTGATGTGGAAGCGGAACTTGAGCAGCGCCGCCAGCTCGCGCAGCATGTCCACGCAAAATCCTTCATATCGATCACCGCCCACCCGCATCACGTACGGGTTCTCCTGAAATTATAGAGTTTGGGGTGAATTATTGGGGTTTGGGGTCGGTTATTGGGGTTTGGGGTCATTGGGATTGGTCACTGCAGTGTCCACGCAAAATCCCTCATATCGATCACCGCCCACCCGCATCACGTATGGATTCTCCTAAAAATATAGGGTTTGGGGTTGATTATTGGGGTTTGGGGTCGGTTATTGGGGTTTGGGGTCGGTTATTGGGGTTTGGGGTCGGTTATTGGGGTTTGGGATTGGTCACTGCAGTGTCCACGCAAAATCCTTCATATCTATCACCGCCCACTCGCATGACATAGGGATTCTCCTGTGGGGTCACATTTGGGGTTAATTATTGGGGTTTGGGGTTGGTTATTGGGGTTTGGGGTCATTGGGATTGGTCACTGCAGTGTCCACGCAAAATCCCTCGTATCGATCACCGCCCACCCGCATGACATATGGATTCTCCTGAAATTACAGGGTTTGGGGTGAATTATTGGGGTTTGGGGTCGGTTATTGGGGTTTGGGGTCATTGGGATTGGTTATTGGGTATGGGATTGGTCACTGCAGTGTCCACGCAAAATCCCTCATATCGATCACCGCCCACCCGCATCACGTATGGATTCTCCTGAAATTACAGGGTTTGGGGTTAATTATTGGGGTTTGGGGTCGGTTATTGGGGTTTGGGGTCGGTTATTGGGTATGGGATTGGTTATTGGGTATGGGATTGGTCACTGCAGTGTCCACGCAAAATCCCTCATATCGATCGCCGCCCACCCGCATCACGTACAGGTTCTCCTGTGGGGTCACATTTGGGTTTGGGGTCGGTTATTGGGGTTTGGGGTTGGTTATTGGGGTTTGGGGTCAGTTATTGGGGTTTGGGGTCGGTTATTGGGATTTTGGGGTTTGGGATTTGGGGTTTGGGAGATGAGTTTGGGGGTAAAACCAGCAGGGAAATTAATTTGGGATCAATGGGGGATTAATGACGGATCAATGGGGCTCAATGGGGAAATCAATGGGGGATCAATCTGAAATCAATGGGGGATCAATGGAGACCCCGATGGGCACCTGCGGCTCCCAGTCCCTCCCAGTACAAACCAGTAACCCCAAACCCCCTCCCAGTACAAACCAGTGACCCCAAACCCCCTTTAACCCTTTCCCAGCCCCTCCATGCACTCACAGCTCCCCCTGGTGGCGGCTTTGGGAACTGCAGCGCCCTCCCAGTACAAACCAGTAACCCCAAACCCCCTTTAACCCTTTCCCAGCCCCTCCGTGCACTCACAGCTCCCCCTGGTGGCGCCTTTGGGAACTGCAGCGCCCTCCCCGTTTATCCCAGTACAAACCAGTTCATCCCAGTCCCCTCCCAGTTTGTCCCAGTCCATTCCCAGCCCCTCCCAGTCCAAACCAGTATAACCCAGTTCCATTCCCAGTCTCCCTCCATGCACTCGCAGCTCCCCCTGGTGGCGGCTTTGGGAACTGCAGCGCCCT
This sequence comes from Zonotrichia leucophrys gambelii, assembly GCF_028769735.1. Taxonomy (NCBI): domain Eukaryota; kingdom Metazoa; phylum Chordata; class Aves; order Passeriformes; family Passerellidae; genus Zonotrichia; species Zonotrichia leucophrys. Next base: position 4,748 of record NW_026993204.1, read on the forward strand.
CCCCGTTTATCCCAGTCCATTCCCAGTTTATCCCAGTACAAACCAGTTCATCCCAATCCCCTCCCAGTTTATCCCAGTCCATTCCCAGTCCATTCCCAGTCCATTCCCAGTCCAAACCAGTCCAGACCAGTATGGTGGTGATGATCAGCGTCTTGTTGGCCAGGCTGTCCGAGGCGTTCAGCGCCAGCGTGGCCTCGTCCATGGCCAGCGTCCGGTTGGAGAACCACACGCCCACCTGCCGGGGGTCAGAGGTCACCCGGGGGTCACCCAGGGGTCACTCCGGGGTCACCCAGGGGTCACTCACCTCCCTGTGTCCATCCCTGCCCTTCTCCAGCACCCTCAGGCTGTAATTGGTGCGCTGCCCTTTGCTGTTGAACTCCACGCGCCCGGTCAGGCCGTCGTACTCCACCTGGGAATGGGCCAAAATGGGCCAAAACGGACCCAAAAAATGACCCAAAATGCACACAAAATATACCCAAAAAATGTCCCAAATATACCCAAAAAATACCCCAAAAATGTCCCAAAATGGACCCAAAAAATGACCCAAAATGCACACAAAATATACCCAAAAAATGTCCCAAATACACCCAAAAAATACCCCAAAAATGTCCCAAAATGGACCCAAAAAATGACCCAAAATACACACAAAATATACCCAAAAACTGTCCCAAATACACCCAAAAAATATCCCAAAAATGTCTCAAAATGGACCCAAAAAATGACCCAAAATACACCCAATAATTATCTCAAAATACATCTTAAATATACCAAAAATTGACCCAAAATACACACAAAATATATGCAAAAAATGTCCCAAAACACACGCAAAAAATATCCCAAAAAATGTCCCAAAACATACCCAAAAATATCCCAAAATGGACCCAAAAATGACCCAAAAAATACCCGGAACCACACCGTACCTGTGCCCTACAAAAATCCTAAAACCACCCGGGCTTGTTTTTGGGTGCATTTTGGGGTTTTTTGGGATTGTTTTTAGGGCTGTTTCAGGGTTTTTGGGGCTGTTTTTGGGGCTGTTTTTGGTGTTTTTTCAGGGTTTTTGGGGCTGTTTTTGGGGTTGTTTTTGGGGCCGTTTTTGGGGCTGTTTTTGGTGTTTTTTCAGGGTTTTTGGGGTTGTTTTTTGGGCTATTCCCACCGGGTTTTCGGGGCTGTTTTTGGGGTTGTTTTTGGTGTTTTTTCAGGGTTTTCGGGGCTGTTTTTGGGGCTGTTTTTGGGGCTGTTTTTGGTGTTTTTTCAGGGTTTTTGGGGCTGTTTTTGGGGCATTCCCACCGGGTTTTCGGGGCCGGTTTTGGGGATTTTTTTTGGTGCATTTTGGGGTTTTTTGGGATTGTTTTTAGGGCTGTTTCTGGGGTTGTCTTGGGGACTGTTTCAGGGTTTTTGGGGCTGCTTTTGGGGTTGTTTTTGGTATTTTTTCAGGGTTTTTGGGGCTGTTTTTGGGGCCAGTTTTGGGGCTGTTTTTTGTGCTATTCCCACCAGGTTTTCGGGGCCATTTTTGGGGTTGTTTTTGATGTTTTTTCAGGCTTTTCGGGGCTGTTTTTGCGCTGTTCTCGGGGTTGTTTTTTGTGCTATTCCCACGGGGTTTTCGGGGCTGTTTCTGCGGTTTTTTCAGGCTTTTTGGGGTTGTTTTTTGTGCTATTCCCACGGGGTTTTCGCGGCCGGTTTCAGCGTTATTTTCGGGCTCATTTCGGGGTATTTTGGGCTGTTTTCGGGGTTGTTTTTGTGCTATTCCCCCCAGGTTTTCACAGCCAGTTCCGGCGGTGTTTTCGGGCTCATTTCGGGGTATTTCAGGGCCGTTTTTGGGGTTGTTTTTGTGCTATTCCCACGGGGTTTTCACAGCCGGTTCCGGCGGTGTTTTCGGGCTCATTTCAGGGTTTTTGGGGCTGTTTTTGGGGCCAGTTTTGGGGCTGTTTTTTGTGCTATTCCCACCGTGTTTTCGGCGGTGTTTTCGGGTTCATTTCGGGGTATTTCGGGGCTGTTTTTGGGGCTGTTTTTGGGGTTGTTTTTGGTGTTTTTTCAGGCTTTTCAGGGCTGTTTTTGGGGTTGTTTTTGTGCTATTCCCCCCAGGTTTTCACAGCCAGTTCCGGCGGTGTTTTCGGGCTCATTTCGGGGTATTTTGGGGCTGTTTTCGGGGTTGTTTTTGGTGTTTTTTCAGGATTTTCGGGGCTGTTTTTTGGGCTATTCCCCCCGGGTTTTCACAGCCAGTTCCGGCGGTGTTTTTGGGCTCATTTCGGGGTTTTCGGGGCTGTTTTTGGGCTTGTTTTTGGTATTTTTTCAGGGTTTTTGGGGCTGTTTTTGGGGCTGTTTTTTGTGCTATTCCCACCGGGTTTCACAGCCAGTTCCGGCATTATTTTCGGCCTCATTTCGGGGTATTTTGGGGCTGTTTTTGGTGTTTTTTCAGGGTTTTCGGGGCTGTTTTTTGGGCTATTCCCACCGGGTTTTCACAGCCAGTTCCGGCGGTGTTTTTGGGCTCATTTCAGGCTTTTCGGGGCTGTTTTTGGGTCTGTTTTTTGGCCTATTCCCCCCGGGTTTTCACAGCCGGTTCCGGCGTTATTTTCGGGCTCATTTCGGGGTATTTTGGGGCTGTTTTTGGGGCCAGTTTTGGGGCTGTTTTTTGTGCTATTCCCACCGGGTTTTCGGCGGTGTTTTCGGGCTCATTTCGGGGTATTTCGGGCCGCTCACCATGCGCAGGTAGTTCATCAGGCTGGTGCCGTGGGGCCAGATCCCGGGGGCCGCGCAGGCCAGGGGGCGCCCCCCGATCTCCTGGCTGCGGTTCAGCTCCCGCACGGCGCCCACCACCACGTGCACGGCGTCGAACAGCAGCGCCGCCGACAGCTGCAAATTCGGGGCAAATTCGGGGCTTTTTGGGGTCCCCCGGACGCGAAACCCCCGCCCCAGAAACCCCCAAGAATTTCGTTTTTTGTAGACGTCGAATTTCTGAATTTTAGTCTTTTTTTTCCCTCAAATTTCTGAATTTTGGTCATTTTTTTTCCCTCAAATTTCCAAGTTTCGGTCTTTTTTTTCCCCAAAGTTTTTGGGGTCCCATCAAGACTTTTGGTATCAATTTGAAGTTTTTGGGGTCTCCCAGACCCCAAATCCCCACCCCAGAAACCCCCAGGGATTTGGGGTTCTGTAGACATCAAATTTCTGAATTTTGGTCATTTTTTTCCCTCAAATTTCTGAATTTTGGTCATTTTTTTTCCCTCAAATTTCTGAATTTTAGTCTTTTTTTTCCCAAGATTTTTGGGGTCCTTTCAAGGTTTTTGGGGTCCCCCAGACCCCAAATCCCCGCCCCAGAAACCCCCAGGGATTTGGGTTTTGTAGACGTCAAATTTCTGAATTTTGGTCAATTTTTTTCCCCAAAGTTTTTGGGGTTCCATCAAGATTTTGGGTATCAATTTGTAGTTTTTGGGGTCTCTCCCAAGTTTTGGGGTTCCCCCCCCAATTTTTCCACTTCCCCAGTGAATTTCACCCCCCAAAATTTCACGTCTTTCCCCAAAACTTCGCGATTTTGGCGCTGCCCCAAAATTCCCTTTTCTCCCCCGTTTTCCCACCGTTTCTCGCGGGGTTTTTTGCGTTTCCCCCCAAATTTCGGGGTCCCCCCGGGGGTTTTTGGGGTCCCCCCAATTTTTCCACCTCCCCAGAATTTTTGCCAATTTTTTGGCCACTTTCACCCCTAAAACTTCGCGATTTTGGCGCTGCCCCAAAATTCCCTTTTCTCCCCCAAAATTCCCTTTTCTCCCCCGTTTTCCCGCCGTTTCTCGCGGGGTTTTTTGTGTTTCCCCCCAAATTTCGGGGTCCCCCCAATTTTGCCACCTTCCCAGAATTTTTGGCCACTTTCACCCCCAAAACTTCGCTATTTTGGCACTGCCCCAAAATTCCCTTTTCTCCCCCGTTTTCCCTCCGTTTCTCGCGGGGTTTTTTGCGTTCCCCCCAAATTTCGGGGTCCCCTCAGGGTTTTTTGGGCTCCCCCCAATTTTTTCCACTTCCCCAGAATTTTTTGCCAATTTTTTGGCCACTTTCACCCCTAAAACTTCGTGATTTTGGCGCTTCCCCCAAAATTCCCTTTTCTCCCCCGTTTTCCCTCCGTTTCTCGCGGGGTTTTTTGCGTTTCTCCCCCAATTTCGGGGTCCCCCCGGGGGTTTTTTGGGGTCCCCCCAATTTTTCCACCTCCCCAGTGAATTTCACCCCCCAAAATTTCACGTCTTTCCCCAAAACTTCATGATTTTGGCGCTGCCCCAAAATTCCCTTTTCTCGCCCATTTTCCCACCGTTTCTCGCGGGGTTTTTTGCGTTCCCCCCCCAATTTCGGGGTCCCCCTGGAGTTTTTTGGGGTCCCCCCAATTTTGCCACCTTCCCAGAATTTTTTGGCCACTTTCACCCCTAAAACTTCGCGATTTTGGCGCTGCCCCAAAATTCCCTTTTCTCGCCCGTTTTCCCTCCGTTTCTCGCGGGGTTTTTTGCGTTCCCCCCCAAATTTCGGGGTCCCCCCGGGGGTTTTTGGGGTCCCCCCTCACCGCGGGGCCGGGGTAGGGCCCCAGCTCGCAGCTCTCCCTCCAGGACATGTTGAGGCTCCGCACGAACTCGGGGTAGAAGCGATGGCTCGTGTTGAACATGGAGAAGCCCAGGACGGTGGCCGGAGCGGCCGGGAGAGCGTCCAGCCGGAGCAGCGGGAAGTCCTGTGGTCAGTTGGGGTCATTTTGGGTCATTTTGGGTCATTTTTGGGCTCTTTTGTGTCACTAAATTTCATTTATGGTCATTGTAGGCAATGGGTGGTCAAGGGGTCATTGTGGTCATTTGGGGTCATTTATGGTCACAGTGGCCGGAGCGGCCGGGAGAGCGTCCAGCCGGAGCAGCGGGAAGTCCTGTGGTCAGTTGGGGTCAGTTGGGGTCAGTTTGGGTCATTTCAGGTCAGTTTGGGTCACTAAATTTCATTTATGGTCATTGTAGGTAATGGGTGGTCAAGGGGTCATTGTGGTCATTTGGGGTCATTTGTGGTCACAGTGGCCGGAGCGGCCGGCAGAGCGTCCAGCCGGAGCAGCGGGAAGTCCTGTGGTCAGTTGGGGTCAGTTGGGGTCATTTTGGGTCAGTTTGGGTCAGTTTGGGTCAGTTTGGGTCATTATAGGCAATGGGAAGTCAAGGGGTCATTTGTGGTCACGGTGGCCGGAGCGGCCGGGAGAGCGTCCAGCCGGAGCAGCGGGAAGTCCTGTGGTCAGTTGGGGTCAGTTGGGGTCAGTTTGGGTCAGTTTGTGTCACTAAATTTAATTTATGGTCATTGTAAGCAATGGGTGGTCAAGGGGTCATTTATGGTCACAGTGGCCGGAGCGGCCGGCAGAGCGTCCAGCCGGAGCAGCGGGAAGTCCTGTGGTCAGTTGGGGTCAGTTGGGGTCAGTTTGGGCCATTTTGGGTCATTTTGGGTCAGTTTGGTTCAGTTTAGGGTCACTAAATTTAATTTATGGTCATTGTAGTTAATGGGTGGTCAAGGGGTCATTTGTGGTCACAGTGGCCGGAGCGGCCGGCAGAGCGTCCAGCCGGAGCAGGGGGAAGTCCTGTGGTCAGTTGGGGTCAGTTGGGGTCAGTTTGGGCCATTTGGGGTCAGTTTGGATCGTTTTGGGTCAGTTTGGGGTCTGTTTTGGGTCAGTTTGGGTCAGTTTGGGTCAGTTTGGGTCAGTTTGGGTCACTAAATTTAATTTATGGTCACTGTGGTTATTGGGGCCATTTATGGTCACAGTGGCCGGAGCGGCCGGCAGAGCGTCCAGCCGGAGCAGCGGGAAGTCCTGTGGTCAGTTGGGGTCAGTTGGGGTCAGTTGGGGTCAGTTTGGGTCAGTTTGGGTCAGTTTGGGTCAGTTTGGGGTCAGTTTGGGTCACTAAATTTAATTTATGGTCATTGTAGGCAATGGGTGGTCAAGGGGTCATTTATGGTCACGGTGGCCGGAGCGGCCGGGAGAGCGTCCAGCCGGAGCAGCGGGAAGTCCTGTGGTCAGTTGGGGTCAGTTGGGGTCATTTGGGGTCAGTTTGGGTCAGTTTCGGTCAGTTAGGGTCACTCAGTGGTCACACAGTGGTCACTCAGTGGTCACTCAGTGGTCACTCATGGGTCACTCATTGGTCAGTGGTCAGTGGTCAGTGGTCACTGGTCATGGTCACTCAGTGGTCAGTGGTCACTCTCATGTTGGTCAGTGGTCAGTGGTCACTGCAAGTGGTCACTCAGGGTCACATCAGTGGTCAGTGGTCACTCTGGTCATTCACTGGTCACTCAGTGGTCAGTGGTCACTCATGGTCATGGTCACTATTGGTCACTCAGTGGTCAGTGGTCAGTGGTCACTCTGGTCACTCTGGTCACTCATTGGTCACTCATTGGTCAGTGGTCACTCACTGGTCACTCATTGGTCAGTGGTCAGTGGTCACTCATTGGTCACTCAGGGGTCAGTGGTCACTCATTGGTCACTCATTGGTCAGTGGTCACTCATTGGTCACTCATTGGTCAGTGGTCACTCAGTGGTCACTCAGTGGTCACTCAGTGGTCAGTGGTCACTCAGTGGTCACTCAGTGGTCACTCAGTGGTCACTCAGTGGTCAGTGGTCAGTGGTCACTCAGTGGTCAGTGGTCACTCAGTGGTCACTCAGTGGTCACTCATTGGTCAGTGGTCAGTGGTCACTCAGTGGTCACTCATTGGTCACTCAGTGGTCAGTGGTCACTCTGGTCACTCAGGGTCACTCAGTGGTCACTCAGTGGTCAGTGGTCAGTGGTCACTCAGTGGTCACTCAGTGGTCACTCAGTGGTCACTCAGTGGTCAGTGGTCACTCAGTGGTCACTCAGTGGTCACTATGGTCACTCAATGGTCACTCAGTGGTCACTCAGTGGTCAGTGGTCAGTGGTCACTCTGGTCACTCACCATGGTGGTCAGGATGTATTTGTAGAACGTCGACGTCATCCCCAGCTCCGAGGCCTGGGGGGGGCACAGGGAGGGTCTGAACCCCCAAAATTCCCTCAAAAACCCCAAAAATGCCCAAATCCCCCCAAAACTCCCCAAAATCCCCAAATCCACAAAAATCCCCCCAGAAAACAAAAAAAAAATCCCAAAAATGCCCAAATCCCCCCAAAACTCCCCAAAATCCCAAAAATGCCCAAATCCCCCCAAAATTCCCTCAAAAATCCCAAAAATGCCCAAATCCCCCCAAAATTCCCTCAAAAATCCCAAAAATGCCCAAATCCCCCCAAAACTCCCCAAAATCCCCAAATCCACAAAAATCCCCCCAGAAAACAAAAAAAAAATCACCCCAAAATCCCAAAAATGTCCAAATCCCCCCAAAACTCCCCAAAATCCCCAAATCCACAAAAATCCCCCAAAAAAACAAAAAAAAATCACCCCAAAATCCCAAAAATGTCCAAATCCCCCCAAAACGCCCCAAAATCCCTCAACCCCCAAAAATCCCCCAAAAAACAAAAAAAAAAATCACCCCAAAATCCCCAAAATGTACAAATTCCCCAAATATCCTCAAACTCCCCAAAAATCACCCCCAAATCCCCCAAAAAAATCAACACAAAATCCCCCAAAATCACCTCCAAAAACCCTCAAATCCGCCCCAAAAGTCCCAAAAATCGTCACAAAACTCCCAAAACCCACCCAAAAATCGGCACAAAACCGGCCCAAAACGCCCAAAAATCAACAAAAAAAATTCCCCAAAAACCCGCACAAAACCGCCCCAAAACGCCCAAAAATCATCACAAAACTCCCCAAATCCACCCAAAAATTGGCACAAAATCAGCTCAAAAATCAACAAAAAAAATTCCCAAAAATCGGCACAAAATCGCCGCAAACCTTGCGAGAAATCGAGCAAAAAACCCCGAAAAATTCGCACAAAACTCCCAAAAATCCACACAAAACTCCCAAAAATCCACACAAAACCACCCCAAAACTCCAGAAAATCCCCACAAAACTCCCAAAAAAGTCCCAAAACCCCAAAATCCACCCAAATCACCCCAAATTCCCCGACCTTGGCGAGCACGAGCCCGGCGGTGGCGGCGCTGCCGTCGATGATGATGGTCGGCACTTTGTCATCCCAAAACTCCCAAAAATCGGCAAAAAACCACCCCAAAACTCCAGAAAATCCCCACAAAACTCCCAAAACCCACCCAAAAATCGGCACAAAACCGGCCCAAAAATCCACAAAAAAATTCCCCAAAAATCAGCACAAAATCGCCGCAAACCTTGCGAGAAATCGAGCAAAAAACCCCAAAAAATTCACACAAAACTCCCAAAAACTCACACAAAACCGCCCCGAAACTCCCAAAAATCCCCACAAAACTCCCAAAACCCCCCCAAAAATCGGCACAAAACTCCCCAAATCCACCCAAAAATTGCCACAAAATCGGCCCAAAAATCAACAAAAAAAATTCCCAAAAATCGGCACAAAATCGCCGCAAACCTTGCGAGAAATCGAGCAAAAAACCCCGAAAAATTCGCACAAAACTCCCAAAAATCCACACAAAACCGCCACGAACCTCCAGAAAATCCCCACAAAACTCCCAAAATCCCCAGAAAACCCCAAAATCCGCCCAAATTTTCCCAAAATCCCCAAGACCTTGGCGAGCACGAGGCCGGCGGTGGCGGCGCTGCCGTCGATGATGATGGTCGGCACTTTGTCGTCGCGGATTTCCTTCAGCAGCGGCGTCGGGTCCTGCTCGGCGTCCAGGACGCGCACGGAGAGCGACTCGCGCGAGATGAGGAACTGCCGCACCAGCTCCTCTAACCTTAACAGGCCTGAAAAACCCAAAATTGGGGAAATTCACCCCAAAATCCGCACCGAAATACCCGAAATCTGCATCAAAATCCGCCCCGAAATACCCAAAATCCGCCCCAAAAACCCCAGAGCGGAGCCTCGCGCGAGATGAGGAACTGCCGCACCAGCTCCTCCAATCTTAACAGGCCTGAAAATCCCAAAATCATGGAAATTTAACCCAAAATCTGCCCCGAAATCGGCATCAAAATACCCGAAATCTGCACGAAAATCCGCCCCGAAATACCCGAAATCTGCCCCCAAACCCCAGAGCTGAGCCTCGCGCGAGATGAGGAACTGCCGCACCAGCTCCTCCAGCCTCAGCAGGCCTGAAAATCCCAAAAACACGGAAATTCACCCCAAAAACGGCATCGAAATCGGCATCGAAATCGGCTCAGAAATACCCGAAATCTGCCCCAAAATCTGCCCCAAAAACCCCAGAGCTGAGCCTCGCGCGAGATGAGGAACTGCCGCACCAGCTCCTCCAACCTTAACAGGCCTGAAAATCCCAAAATTGGGGAAATTCACCCCAAAATCGGCATCGAAATCGGCATCGAAATCGGCTCAGAAATACCCGAAATCTGCCCCAAAACCCCAGAGCTGAGCCTCGCGCGAGATGAGGAACTGCCGCACCAGCTCCTCCAGACGCAACAGGCCTGGGAACCCAAAAACACGGAAAATTTTAAAACCCAAAATCTGCATCAAAATCTGCATCAAAATACCCGAAATCGGCATCAAAATCGGCTCAGAAATACCCGAAATCCGCCCCAAAAACCCCAGAGCGGAGCCTCGCGCGAGATGAGGAACTGCCGCACCAGCTCCTCCAGCCTCAGCAGGCCTGGGAACCCAAAATTGGCAAAATTTTAACCCAAAATCGGCACCAAAATACCCGAAATCTGCATCAAAATCCGCCCCGAAATACCCAAAATCCGCCCCAAAAACCCCAGAGCTGAGCCTCGCGCGAGATGAGGAACTGCCGCACCAGCTCCTCCAGCCTCAGCAGGCCTGAAAATCCCAAAATTACAGAAATTTAACCCAAAATCGGCACCGAAATCGGCCGGAAAAATACCCAAAATCTGCCCCAAAATCAGCCCCAAAAACTGCCCCAAAATCGGTCACAAAATCCCCAAAATCAGCCCCAAAATCAGCCCCAAAATCAGCACCAAAAACTGCCCCGAAATCAGTCACAAAATCCCCCAAATCTGCCCCAAAATCAGCCCCCAAATTGGCCACAAAAACCCCAAAATCAGCGCTAAAATCTGCCTTAAAATCAATCACCAAAACCTTGAAATCTGCCCCAAAAATGGTCACAAAAATTGGTAACAAAAACCCTGAAATCGGTCCCAAAATCAGCCCCAAAATACCTGAAATCAGCCCCAAAATCAGCCCCAAAACTGGTCCCAAAAACCTCAAAATCTGCCCCAAAATCAGCCCCAAATAAAGCCCCAAAATCCCCAAAATCCACCCCAAAATTGGCCACAAAACCCCCGAAATCATCCCCAAAACCCCCGAAATCTGCCCCAAAATCAGCACCAAAATCAGCACCAAAATGTCCCAAATAAACCCCAATAATCCCCATTAATCCCTAATAAACCCCTAATAAACCCCTAATAAATCCCTAATAAACCCCTAATAAATCCCAATAAAACCCCTAATAAACCCCTAATAAATCCCTAATAAATCCCCAATAAATCCCTAATAAACCCCCAATAAACCCCCAATAAAACCCCTAATAAATCCCTAATAAACCCCTAATAAACCCCTAATAAACCCCCAATAAATCCCCAAAAAATCCCAAAAAAATCCCCAAAAAAATAAAAAAAAAATCCCAAAAAATCCCCCAAAAATCCCAAAAAAAATCCCAAAAAATCCCAAAAAAATCCCCAAAAAAATCCCAAAAAATCCCAAAAAAATCCCAAAAAATCCCCAAAAAATCCCAAATCTCTCACACTCGGCCCTGGCGCAGATGAGCGATGCCGGGGGGGCGCGGAGGCTGCGCAGGAGCCCCCCCAGCGCCCGAATAACCCCATTAATCCCTAATAAACCCCTAATAAATCCCCAATAAAACCCCCAAAAAACCCCCAAAAAAACCCCTAATAAATCCCTAATAAATCCCCAATAAAACCCCTAATAAATCCCTAATAAATCCCCAAAAAATCCAAAAAAAATCCCAAAAAATCCCCAATTTTCCCCAATCTCTCACACTCAGCCCTGGCGCAGATGAGCGATGCCGGGGGGGCGCGGAGGCTGCGCAGGACCCCCCCAGGGCCCGAATAACCCCATTAATCCCTAATAAACCCCTAATAAATCCCTAATAAACCCCTAATAAACCCCTAATAAATCCCCAATAAAACCCCTAATAAATCCCTAATAAATCCCTAATAAACCCCTAATAAATCCCTAATAAATCCCTAATAAACCCCTAATAAATCCCCAAAAAATCAAAAAAAAATCCCCAAAAAATCAAAAAAAAATCCCAAAAAATCCCCAAAAAATCCCCAAAAAATCCCAAAAAATCCCCAAAAAATCCCAAAAAATCCCAAAAAACCCCAAATCTCTCACATTCGGCCCTGGCACAGATGAGCGATGCCGGGGGGGCGCGGAGGCTGCGCAGGAGCCCCCCCAGCGCCTGGCTCACGTCCTCGTTGCTCGGGTACAGGCTGAGCGCGGCCAAGCGGAGCAGGGGCGGCCGGGGGGCGTCCTCGGGGCCCACACGGATGTGCGGGATCTGGGGGCGAAAGCGGCACAAAATTGGCACAAAATCGGTGAAATCGGCACCAAAATCAGCGCAGAAATTAGTGAGAAAATCCCCAAAATCAGCACCAAAATCAGCAAAAAAATCAGGCCAAAATTCCAACCCAAACCCCTGAAATCAGCATCAAAATCAGCAACAGAATCAGTGAAATCGGCACCAAAATCAGCGCAGAAATCAGCAAGGAAATCCCCAAAATCAGCACCGAAATCGGCCCAAAAATCCACCCCAAAAACCTCGAAATCAGCACCAAAATCAGCACAGAAATCAGCAAGAAAATCCCCCAAAATCAGCACCGAAACCGGCCCAAAAATCCACCCCAAAAACCTCGAAATCAGCACCAAAATCAGCGCAGAAATCAGCAAGGAAATCCCCAAAATCAGCACCAAAATCAGCAAAAAAATCAGGCCAAAATTCCACTCCAAAACCCCTGAAATCAGCACCAAAATCAGCGCAGAAATCAGCAAGAAAATCCCCAAAAAATCGGCCCAAAAATCCACCCCAAAAAACCCCGAAATCAGCACCAAAATCAGTCCCAAAATCCCAAAATCAGCACAGAAATCAGCAAGAAAATCCCCAAAATCAGCACCGAAACCGGCCCAAAAATCCACCCCAAAAAACCCCAAAATCAGCACCAAAATCAGCCCCAAAATGAGCCCGAAAATCGGGGATTTGGGGTTTGGGGGTGATTTTTGGGGTGATTTTTTTGGGTGGATTTGGGTGATTTTTGGGGTAATTTTTGAGGTGATTTCTGGGGGATTTTGGTTGAATTATGGGGCGATTTTTGCGGTGATTTTTGGGTGGTTTTTAGGGGTTTGGGGTAATTGTTGGGTTGATTTTTGGGGGGAATTTTTGGGGTTTTGGGGGAATTTTTGGGGGGGGTTTTTTGGGGGGGTTTTTGGGTTTTTTTTGGGGTAATTGTTGGGGTGATTTTTTGGGTGATTTTGGGGTTTTTTTGGGGTGAATTAAAGGATGGGTTTGGGGATAATTTTTGGGGTGAATTTTGATGTTTTTGGGGTCTCTCACCTCCTTCTCCCCGCAGATGTGACCGAGCTGGGGGAATTTGGGGTTTTTGGGGGGATTTTTGGGGCGATTTTTGGGGTGATTTTTGTGGTGATTTTCTGGGTGGTTTTTAGGGTTTTTGGGGTGATTTTTGGGGTGATTTTGGTGTTTTTGGGGTCTCTCACCTCCTTCTCCCCGCAGATGTGACTGAGCTGGGGAAATTTTGGGGGGGGTTTGGGGGTTTTTTGGGGGGATTTTTTTGGGGGGATTTTTGGGTGGTTTTTAGGGTTTTTGGGGCGTTTTTTTTTGGGGGGTTTTTGGGGTGATTTTTGGGCCATTTTTGGGTGATTTTTTGGGGGTTTTTGGGGCAATTTTTCTGGGTGGTTTTTAGGGTTTTTGGGGGAAATTTTTTGGGGGGAATTTTGATGTTTTTGGGGGTTTTCACCCCTTTTTCCCCCCAGATGTGAGCCCTGGCCGCGCGGCCGGGCTGGCGGCCGACCCCCGCCCCCGAACCACGCCCTTTGG
>NW_026993205.1:0-17812 GCF_028769735.1 Zonotrichia leucophrys gambelii
TCATCCACTGGAGCACTGAGGGCTTCCAAATGGTAGACCTCAGGAGGGGGAGATGAGCTTGAGATTAACTTGAGAACCATGCGTCTGATTACTCCAAAAACAATGCTAAAAACTACAATAACTACAACTAAAATAAACAGCACTAAAATTACAGTTTTCAGAATAGATCCCAACCAGCCCGAGAGTCTTTAGCCATTGAAAAGTCCATTCAGCTCGTTGTCAGTTTCTCTGTTGATGTCTGAGAACCTTTATCGAGGTAGTCCATATGTGGTTTGGGCTGCAGTACTATGTAGGAGATTGCAGGTGGGATGATCACGAGTAGGACGAGAAGCAGGCTCGGTCTCATGACGTCTCGAGGCTACACACGAACAGTGGGATCTAAACTGGTACAAAAACTTGAGACAAACATATATTACAAACTATTCCAGATAGGAGGCTTAAATGGAATTTCCTCCAGAGAACGTGCGCGGCGTTTTCTTCTCCAGGCAGCGTGAGCAACCTGGGGTGCTTCTGCAGATTTCTCTGAGACTTTGGGAACATAGGGCTTTACCCATTTGGAAGGAACCCACCTTAAACCAGAGGGGGTGGACACACAGGAGTATCCACGTCCCCAAGTAACCAATTTGTAAGGTCCCACCATTTTCCAAGTCTCAGGGTCCTTTACTAAAACTGGAGGTTTTTCTTTCATCAACCTGTGACTGTTCCCCCCAAAGTGGCGTAGGATGGGAGGGTTCAGGCTGTCAAAAGAACAATTCAGAAAATTTATTGTGAATAGCGCCCTGGATAACCGGATGTGGGGAGGTTCTACCTTCAGAACCTGTTGTTGCTGGTCCAGGACCCTTTTAATATCACGGTGAGTTCTTTCTACAATGGCTTGACCTGTAGGGGAGTAGGGGATGCCAGTTTTGTGCTCTACTCCCCATTGCTGCAGGAAGCTCCCGAATTCCTTGGATTTATAAGCAGGCCCATTATCAGTTTTCAGCTCCTTGGGGATGCCCATGAAAGAAAAAGCCTGTAAGAGGTGCTTAATAGCATCGATAGATGATTCTCCTGTGTGGGCAGAAGCATAGACCGCTCCAGAAAAGGTATCTACACTAACATGAACATATTTCTGCCGTCCAAAAGCCTGTATGTGTGTTACATCTGTTTGCCACAGTTCACAACTGTTCAGTCCCCTTGGGTTTGCTCCCGTACTCACTGTAGGGAGTGCATGTTGTTGGCAATTTGGGCATGTGGCCACAATCGCTTTGGCCTGTTCTCGAGTGATGTTAAACTGGCGAACCAGGCCAGGTGCATTTTGGTGGAAAAGCTGGTGGCTGATTTTTGCCTGTTCAAAAACATTTGGGAGAGTGGCCATCACTGCAGGTGCAGCAAGAGCATCTGCCCTTCTGTTGCCTTCAGCGATAAACCCTGGCAAGTCAGTGTGTGACCTGACATGCATCACATAAAAGGGTTGCTCTCGGTGAGTGACTAACTTTACCAGTTTTGAGAGCAATTCAAAAAGTGCAATGTTAGATACATCTTGCAGTATTGCTTGATCTGCTCTGGATACTACTCCTGCCACGTATGCAGAGTCTGTAATCAGATTAAATGGTTCTGAGAACCTTTCAAAAGCCCTAACAACCGCAGCCAATTCAGCAACCTGAGGTGAACCTTCCACCTCAGCAATGTCCGTCTCCCACTGCTGGGTTTGAGGATCTTTCCAAGTCATAACAGACTTGTGGGACCTCCCGGATGCATCTGTAAAGACAGTTAGAGCCCTTTTAAAAGGTCTCCTACTTAGAGCAGTTCTTAATTTTAAAGTAAATTGAACATCTTGTTCAAACAATTTGCAAGCGGGCCGTGCTACCGAAAATTGTCCTGAGTAGGAATCCAGAGCAAACTGCAACACTTCATTTTCTTGAAACAATTGTTCCAGTATTTTCATAGTATTTTGACCTGATTTTAACTCAACTGGAATGTGAATGCACTTAAAATCACATCCTGCTAACTCCCTGATCCGGGTCCTTGCTTTCCGGATCAGTTCTGCTATCAGCTCCTGAGGCTTTGTCAGCCTCTTGGACCTTTTGTGACTGAGGAAAACCCATTCTATGATCAAGAGAGAGTCCCTCTGGTCCCGGTCCTTTTTTGGTGTGTCCTTTGCCTTAGGTGTTTGTTTTTCCTCCCACTGGAAAATAATTCCATGGAGGTGTGGCAACTTACCTAGGATGATAAATTTGAATGGCAGATCAGGCCGGCATCGGTGGGCCTGTCTTGTGGACATTGCAATCTGAACCTTTTCTAGAGCTTTCCGTGCCTCTGGGGTAATAGACCTAGGAGCACCTGGGTCCTCTCCCCCTTTCAGTAAATTGAAAAGAGGGGCAAGGTCTTCATTAGTCAGACCAAGCCATGGTCTTACCCAATTCAAAGACCCACACAACTTGTGGACATCCGCAAGGGTCTTGATCCTTGGATTGATTTCTAGTTTTTGAGGAACAATGGTCCTATTTCCAATTTCTAAGCCCAAATACTTCCAAGGTGGCATCTTTTGAATTTTCTGTTCCTGGAGCTCGAACCCTGCAACAATCAATGCATCGATCGTTAGGTCAAGCGCATGTGTTAGTAAATCATCATTGGGGGCACACACAAGGATATCATCCATATAATGATAGATGATGGCCTTCTCTGCGGCTGCACGCACTGGGGAAAGCAGGGAGGAGACATACCACTGGCAGATAGCTGGAGATACCTTCAGGCCCTGAGGAAGAACAGTCCAATGGTACCTTTTCATAGGAGCTTCTGAATTGATAGAAGGGACAGAGAATGCCAAACGCGGTGCATCGTCAGGGTGCAATGGGATTTGAAAAAAACAATCTTTAATATCAATAACAGCTAATTTCCAATCTTGAGGAAGCATTGTTGGGGATGGCATACCAGGCTGGGGAGAACCCATATCTTCAATTACATTATTAATTTGTCGGAGGTCACAGAGAAGTCGCCACCTCTTTTTGTCAGCTTTTTGGATGACAAACACTGGAGAGTTCCATGGGGACATGGTCTCCACAATGTGGCCCTTTCTTAGTTGCTCTTGTACTAGTTCTTCAAGCACCTTTATTTTTGTTTACTGAGTGGCCACTGTTTCACATCAACTGGTTCGTCTGTTTTCCACTTAAGTTTTTGGGTGGGGCGCTGTTGTTTAATGACTGCTGCACAAAAATGCTGTGGAGAGTCTGGAATATTAATTGTGACACCCCACTGGGCCATTAAATCTCTCCCTAACAAAGGTTCTGAATAATCTAACACAAATGGACGGATATTTGCCAATTGTCCGTTTGGACCCTCGAATTGAATAATGCTTTTGGATTGCCTTGCCAATTGCAGACCTCCTACACCTCGAAGGTGACCAGCAACATTTTGTAAAGGCCAGTGAGCTGGCCAGTCTTGTACTGGAATCACTGTGCAGTCTGCACCTGTGTCTACAAGCATCTCAATGCGTTTAGACTCCCCACCCCCACTGACATTGCACCACAATTTGGGTTTATCTGTCCCAATAACTTGGACCCGGGCGACTGTGGGCCCTTGTTTATCGACATTTTCAGGTAAAGATGGCACAGGGATAGCTTGAGCAACAATTTGTCCCTTGGGAAGAAACAGGGGTGGGTGGAAACAGTGCAGGCTGAGAACAAATTGCTTGGGATCTGATGTTGTTATTCCCGGAGCAATTTCGATCTCTTGTGGTGTGTTTTTGTCCCCAGTGATGATGTACTTACAACGAATTTGGTTCCAAGTACCTTTCTGTTCAGGATTTACAGAGACAATATGCCAGTCAGTGTCCTTCAGGTGGAGTGACTCTGTCAGCTGCAACCTGTAAGGCTCATTGACAGAAGATGCGGTTAATACAGAATCACTTAAATCATAACAAAGGTTATTTTGTTTCACATTTAACAGTGGACTAGCGGACTTGGTCTTTGAAGCACCTGCTTCACTTACACAAATGTTAATATTATCGCGCGCTTGATTTATTTTGCTACCCTTATTCTCTTGGCCTGCTCCTTTTATGTCTGCACGCCTGGCAGGCTGGCGCTTTATTCTTCGTTTTTTTGTTGTTGACCCCCAGGGAGGGCTTGCAGTTCTCCTCCCCTGCTATTTTTAAATTCATCAAATTCCCTTTTCAGGGGGCACTGGTTACTCCAGTGCCCTAGCTTATTACAAAGCAGGCATGGTTTAGTGGGCTCAACTATTGCTGGTCTCCGCTGCTGCCCAGGGTACTGCTGAGCTGAAAGAGAAGGTGCAGGGCTGGCAACAGCAACGCGCTGAGGTGGTCTTGGCAGCAGCCTTGGTCTGGTGTCTTCAGCTACAGTCATCAGAGGCACTTTCCTGTTACAGACTAGAAGCATATCTTTTAATGTAGGGGAAGGTTCCATAGGAAGGCTCAGGATTGCCGCTCGACACTGTTCATTTGCATTTGTAAACGCTATTTCTTCTAAAATTGCTTCCCTTGCATTTTCCTTTTTAACTTGTATTTCAATGGCTCTAGTTAGCCTTTCTACAAATTTCACAAAAGGCTCTGATGGTAGTTGTTTGATTTTACTATAGGGCTCAAAAGGCCCCTCAGGTTGGAGGGAAAAGAATGCCTTTTCAGCTGCTTCCTTTACTTTCTCAAGTGTTTCTGCAGGAATTGCAGCAGCTTGGACTGAGGGAGAAGACCATTGACCCTCACCACAGAGGTGGTCAATAGTAATAAGGTTACCATTGTTGTCTTTTGCTGTGTTTGGATCAGCCTGTAAGCTTGGGAGAGCATCTTTTAGCAGTTGTTTCAATGCTGATTCCCATAATTTGAATTCCGTGGATGTCATGAGACATGAAAACAGTTGTTTTAAATCATGTGGAACTACAATAGTCCTACTTAATTCAGAATTTAAAAGGCCACGGAAATATGGACTGTGTGGACCATATTCTTTATGAGATTTACAGATCTCTTTAATCAATTGTCGTCCAAAAGAACTCCAATTAGCAGTTGGGGCTGCTCCAGCTTGAGCTGCAGGCTGAGACGTAACAGGGGCCAGTGACAACATGGCACCATGCATTGGGTCTGCTGTCCCCTGCTCTGTATCCCTTGAATCAGAAGCATTGGGATCACAGCTACAGGTTTGGGGACAGGCAGTGGGTGTGTCCCCACCGTGGGAACCCGGGGAGGGGGCGGGGACAGGGAGCCGGCAAGGGGCAGGGAAACCGTGGGAACAAGGGGCGGGGTCAAGGGGCTGGCAGGGGGCGGGGATACCGTGGGAACAGAGGGCGGGGTCACCTGGTGACATCACGTCAGCAGCCGCCCCCTGGCAGGAGTAGAGGGGCGGAGCTGAGGGTACTGCAGGAAAGGCGGGGGGAGGGGGAAGGTGTCACGAGGAACAGGAGGAGAGGGGGATGGGGCAGGAATTTTGGGATGCTTAAGAGGATTTTGGGAAGAAGAAGACCAGGTTTGGGAAGATGCCACGTGGCACCCACCATCTTGTGCACCCCCTAGGGACTGGGGGCCATTTTGGACATCACTGCTCTCCGAAAAGCTAACACGTGCTCGGGATTTTTTTGGGGAAAGAGGTTTAGGGGTTTTAGAGGGAGAGGGAGGAACAGGGAGAGCAGAGGCACATGGCTTTACAATTGGCTTTTTCTCCATTTCCTTTTGTTTGAGTAATGCTGTTCGAATTTGTAAACTCCAGAACACAAATTTAGCTGAGGATAATTTGCCAGATTGTCCTAAGGTTATCAATTCATTCCCAACTTTATCCCAGAATTGAATATTGTGGATTTCTTCAGGGGAAATGTTTGGGAACTGCAGAAAAAGCCATCTTATAAACTGTTTCAATTTTCCTTTAGAGAATTTCACATTACTCTTGATTAGAATGCTAACAATATCATAATACACTCCCCTTTGTACAATGCTAAGTTTGGAACCCATGATAGATGTAAAAAAGCAGAGTACTTAATCCCGCCTGACCAAAAACAAAGCTAAAATCAGCTACCAATTTCTAAAAAAAACCACAGACAGAAAGCGATAACGAGCAGACAAAAGCTTCACAATGCAGCTGTATATAATGCTTTTAAAATTCCCGGGCAGCAGCGGCAGGGCACGCCCTGCCGAGCCGAGGCAGAAACAAAGCCTCCCCCGCGGTGGAATGCAGCACCCCCGCGGAGCAGAGACAGCAGCCACTCCACGTGGCAGCCGAAACCGGGACGCCCCCCCCCCCGCCGCCGCGTGTGCAAAGAGCACTCTCGACCCCGCAGGTCCCCCGGCCACGTGGAAAGAGAGCCCCCCCCTCCCCCGCAAAGAGAAAGAGAAAGAAAATCTCCTAACACGTGTCTGAACACGCTGCTGAGCCGGGGGGGGAAGGGCAGAGAGCGATCCCGCTCCGGCGCGAATTCTAAAAAACAGTGAAACACGCAGCAGGAAAGCTAAACTAGAACGCTATGAATTCTCGTCTGTGGGGCTGCGCAGCCAAAATGCAAAGGCAAAAAAGGAACAGAACTCGCGGCAGAGTCTGTTTTTGAGCTTCTGCTCTACCGAAAGCAGAGATACTCACGTGAAATGGAAGCTGTAGGCTGGGTACAGGCAGGCAGGTCTCCACCGGAAAAGGACCTCTCTCTGGGTGCAAGAGAGGCTGCCCTTTTCTCCCTCTGGAAAATGTGCTCACCACAATGAAGCTGGGCTTTCCAGAAGGCACCGAACAGTCCACGAAACTTTTTCTGGGAATATTCCCAAAGTCTCTAGCTGGGAGTCTTGAAGCCAGGCTCCTTTCAGCTGGATGCACGGCTGGCAGAAGCTTCTCTGAGGAACTGCGAGTCTGTTTTCGGGCTGCAGAGTCGAGCCACCCACAGGGACGCCAATATATATTGGAAAAATTATCCCAATATAACCAGTTAGATGGTGCCTAGGCCAGTTCTGACCTTCGCTGCTTGGCCAGAGGCAGCACTGTGGTGTTTAACCCCAGAGATACCTTGGCTGGCGGCAGAGTGCAGCGGGGCACAAGACAGGACTCCGTTCTCCTCAGGAGAGAGCTTCTGGCGATGGTGGAGAGAAAGGGAAGGGATTCTGCTAGAAGGTAGCCAGATGTTTATTCCATGAGTACAGATACGTCTGCACTGGGCCACTGCTGGTAACAGAATAGAAGCTGCATGGTCTCATTCACATCTTAAGCTCAGGACACGGGAAGGGGAGGGGACAGGTGAGTCACCAACCAGGTGAAGGGGCAGGGTCTCAAGGTACTAGGGACACCTATCACACGACGCCTTGCTGGTATGTTAGCCTGATTGACAGGGCACACTCAGCGAGGGGCGAGGGGGAAGGGAGAAGGTAAAACAGGATATTGCAACACACCACAACACCCAATACCATCTATTGTTATAACTCGGTGTACTCTTAGTAATAACCAATCCAAAGGTGCCACCGTGGCCAAAGAAGATGGAGGAGAGGAGGAAGAAGAAGGAGGGTAGGACACACCCCAATTCCTCCATCTTACTCCTCTAAACCCCCCTGTACATAAATCCTAAACCCTGTTTCTCACCCTCTAATTAGCTAATCCCTTCACCATTCACCCGGTGAAGCCCTCATCCTTGTCGTCTCCTGTGCAGGACCAAAGTCCAGCCACCAGACACTTCTGGCAACATTCCAGGACTCCCGAGCCCCCCCAGGGTCTCGGTGGCTCAGCATCTCAGGACTGAGATCTTGAGATCCGACAGGAAAATATGACCCGCTTCTCTCTGAAGTATTATAACTTTGAAATTATGGGTACTTTAGGCAAAAATGTGAGGACAGGAATAGCAGTTGTTTACTAGTATGTATTGTGAGAAATAACTTAATGGAAGTTAACTTTAGCTGTTGATTATATGAACTGATATTACATTATTGATTATACTGCTGATTAAATATTGCCATGTTGTTCAGATAGTGAAAAGTATTGTGGAGTGGCTGATGTTGTTGGGGTGGCCATCCAAGGGTGGGGCCCAGCCATGGCCCAGCCCCACTGCACAGGGATGGCCATTGCCCAGCCCTGCTCTGCCCAGGCCCAGGTGGCAGCCAGGACTTGAGGGTCCACCCTGCCTCCTTTGCTTTGATTCTGGCAGCTTTAGAGCTGCTGCAGAGGTGAGAATTCTGTGTGGGAAAAAGGCCTGCCTGTGGTTTGCTCAGCCTTGCAAGAAGCACAAAACCCAAAGGGAGCCCAAGCAGTGGCTCTGAGAGGGGCCTCTGATGGTTTTCAGAGCAGGGCTGGCTGGAAATTGCCTCCTGCAGGGGCAGCTGTGTGAGAATCAGTCCTGAAATGCAGTAATTGATCATTTTGTCCCTTGCAGCAAGGGTCCGAGATAGCCCCAAAACCTTGCATATCCCAACACAATCTGCTCAACAACCTGACCGGTTCCCTCCTCCTTCCTGTCTCAAACCTGCAGCCCTTTAGAATGGCCTGGGAAGAGTGTTTGGCTTTTGGCTGTGGCTGCCAGACAGGAGGGAAAAGTGTGGAAATATCGAGCTGTGGCTCTGCCCCACAGCTGAGGTAGGGCTGTGGTAAGTGACCCTGTGTCGATTCCAGGTTTCCCCAAAGCTGCTCCATCCCTGCCCTCCTCACCTGAGTGAAAGGCTGAGGGTTGGCAGGAATTGTGGTGTAAAGACACCAGAGGGGCTGCTGTGGACCCAAGACCTGCCTGGGATCAGGCACTGCCTTCCTTCCATTCAGGATTCTGGAGAGCGGTCGTGGGTGTTGCGCAGGGCATGTGCCTGACCCCGGGACACTGCTACGCTGCCAGTGGGCACTGGGATCCAACCTCCTGCCTTGGCAGCTTCTGCCCGGTGCCGGTGGTGGTGCTGGGAGAGATTGGTGCCTGTGAGTTTGCAAAAGGAGCGATTTCCCCTCCTCCCTCCCTTCCGAGGCCGCCATGGCCCCTGAGGGGATGGACCTGGACCGGGGCGCCCCCTGCTGGCCCGGAGTGCTCCCTGCAGCGCCCCTTGCTGGCCGCAGTTAGAACTGCCACATAAACCTACACTGCTGAGCAGGAGAGGAAGTTCTGGGTTTGTGTTGTTTGTTGTGTTCTGGTTTATAATTTTCCTCATAACCTCCTCTTATTCCTTTTACTATACTTCTGCCTGAAATCCCATAATCTTGGAAATTAAAAATAATTTTAGACATGGGTCTTCTTTCCATTCCAGGAACATTCCCATATTCCTTGGAAGATATTTCTCATTTAAATGAGATGTCAACTCCTGGGTTCCAGTGTGGAAGGGAGAAACACCCCAAAAGAAGACAGGGTCAGGAACTTGGCCGCCTCATGCTCTGTCTTTTAAGCCAGTTTGGCCAGCAAGGTTCCTCTCCCCAGGTGGCACTTCTGGTCACCTGGCCACCCAGGAGCTGGTTTTGCAGAGTGTCACACTGTCCCCAGTGTGCCATGGCTGACACAATGATGGACAGATGGGGCCCTGTTGCTCCAAAAGCAAGGCCTGACCCACCCCTGACACACACAGCTGTTCCAAAATGTCTCTAGACATTAAACTTTTCCTGTCTCTGACTTCCCACTGTAGCAGGCTTCAAGCTGGCTAGGGCCCCATGGAGGGCTGAGGCTTAATGACTGGAATTTTGCTAAGTCATGATGAAATAGCAAAAGAAGCTCCTGTCTTCCACCTTTCAGACCCCAGCTTATCTCTGTAACCCCATAGGTCACTTTCCCCTAACCCCTACTATAGGACAAGTTTGGATCCACTTATACCCTATAAAAAGGGGTTGTTTTAGCTCATTCTGGTTAGAAGAGGCGTCGCTGGAACCCTACACAGACCCCTCAATAAAACCATCACTGTGGAACCCCAGGACATTTTTTTTCCCCTCTCTCACAGCGTCTGCTTCCTGACTAGCCTGCAAGGTTCCTCAGCAAGCAAAGAGCGGGAATCAGAAGAGAGCTGATAATCACTAAAGAGCTGATATCCAATAAGCTTGCTAAGGTACCCAATGGCTACGAGTGGCCTGGGTACTCAGACGCTCTGTCCCCAGGAAGGATTGAGCTATCCAGCCCGTGCTGCCTGCTCGGGGACAAATTAGCCCAGCAGGGAGTCAGGACTACCCCACCCTGTGCCATGGCCTGATCCCGACTGCCCTGGAAAAGGGCGAGGCTCTGGAACCCCCACAGGGCCTTTGGGGCATCCTCGCGTGGGGAACAGTGCAGAGGAGGGGTTTGAGATGATGGAAAAGAGAATCCAGAGCCTCCTGCAGGCCACTTTGGCCATCAGAGCAAGGAAGGAGCAGGGCCTTGCCAGGTTCCTCTGATGGAGGAAACGTGCTGGGTACAGTGTCTAAAGTTTGTTCCTTATTGGTGGCTTTCCCTGGAAATCGTTCCTTGTGTGACCCTTTGGACTCTGAACCTTGTGGCTGTTGATTTTGTTCTCTGGTTGCTGTTTCAGGAAATTGTTCTTCTCTCAGCCCTTTGGGATCTTTGTGCCTCCATGGGGAGGGAGAGGGGCAGCAGCCCCTGGTTTTAGTGGCAGCCAGAACTAGGGAATCCCATTCCTAAAGCTTGACAAAGCTGAACAAACACCATCTCTGCCAGTTTAAACAAAAAGCTGCATTTTGGACTAAATAAGAAGGAAATGGGCCCTGTGTCCCCTGGCACTGGGAGGAGCCTGGCGAGCCGTGGGTGTACCGGGAGCACTGGGAGGGAGAAAGGGGAGCACTGGGTGCCCTGTGCAGCCCCCCTGATTCGTGATCATCACCCAGGCAGGATAGGCCACCACGGGAGCCATGGGATGGGGACTCTTAGCGTCCCCCATTGTCACAGCAGGTTCCATGGATGTCACTGGTGTCCTGCAGTCGCCCATGTGGTCCTGGCAGCTCTGTGTGGGTCACCTGGGGGTCCTTGAGGGGGGACAGTAAGAGACACCTGGCTTGGGGTAACATCCATGGGTGACATGTCCTTGTCCCCACCCATCCTCCATATTCACACCCTGCCCCCTCATGTCCAGCCCCTCCCCCACCTCCAGGGGATAAAGGGGTTCTGGGGGGCCCTGTGGGGATAAGGGGGGGTCTGAGGGGTGTCTGGGGAGGGGGTCAGGAAGAGTCATGGCTGGAGCTCCCCACTGACCTGTCCTGGGATTTCCTGAGAGCTGCAAGAAAAAGAGGATGGGGTGATCGTGGGGTGTCCTGGGCCCCAACCCCACCTGGGACCTTTAAATGCCCACTGGAGCCCTGAGCCCCCACCAGACACTGATTTCTACTGGACTGCCAGGCCCCTGCACCCAAAGCACCCCTGAGGAGCCCCAGAACACTTGAGCCACTCAGGTACTCCAACCCCCTCCCTAGGAACCCTGAACCCCTGAGCACCCCTCAAGCCTCAAGGAATCCCAAGAATGGAATGCAGGGAAGACCCCAAACTGCTTCAGGATCCCTGAAGAGCACTCAACATCCCTGCACAACTCTCCA
This sequence comes from Zonotrichia leucophrys gambelii, assembly GCF_028769735.1. Taxonomy (NCBI): domain Eukaryota; kingdom Metazoa; phylum Chordata; class Aves; order Passeriformes; family Passerellidae; genus Zonotrichia; species Zonotrichia leucophrys. Next base: position 11,424 of record NW_026993205.1, read on the forward strand.
ATAGCTCCCTAAAAGCCCCCAGGAGATCCGAGTGACACCCCAATATTCCTCAAGGCCCTTCCTGGGACAGCCCAGGACCCTCCAAAATGCCCCCAAACCTGTGAGCACCCCAAGCAAAGGTCACTGGGGGCTCAGCTTCTTCCAGCTCAGGGGTTTTGGGTGATGCCCCAACAGCCCCCCCCCCAGTGTGTGGGGCTTCCCCCCAGTTCCTGTAGGACCTTGTCCTACTCCATTGTCACCCACCCTAGCCGTGCCACCAGTGACAGCCCCCAACGACAGCCAGGAGCAGGAGCAGGAACAGGAGGGTCCTGCCAACATTCACAGCCACTCCTGGGGACAGAGGGACACATTGGGGTCATCCTGAACTGCAGGAGTCTCAACACCCCAGCAACCCTGTGTGACCCCACCTGTGACCGAGGGTGAGCCAGGTGTCACCTCCAAGGCCAGCTCAGGGCTGAGTGCCCGGAACACGCGGTGCCCATCCTGTCCCAGCTGGTTGGTGGCCACGCACTGGTAGGTGCCCGAATGTCCCACATCGATGTCCCTGAGCTCCAGGAGGGGACCGTGGGCCACCTCCTGCCCGTTGTGCAGCCAGGTGAAGGTGACAGGGGCTGAGCCCACCTGCACTGAGCAGCGCAGGGTCATGTTGTCACCTGCATGCACCTGGTGTGACAGGGGACCAGGGGTGATGGTGGCATTGGCCACGGGCACTGGTGGGGACACAGACAGGGCTGGCACCTGGTGAGGTGGAATGGGGGTGCTGTGGGTGGGGTCATCCCCAGCCCGAGGGTCTCGCTCACCCAGGACGGTGACATTCAGGGGGTCACTCTCGGCCACGCTGTTCCCGTCACTGACCCAGCACCAGTACTGGCCGCTGTCATTGTCCCCAACATGGCGCAGCTCCAGGCGGGGGCCGGTTCCTGGCAGTGCCCGTGAGCCCTCCCGGTGCCAGGAGAAGGACAGGGGACCTGTCCCTATGGCCACCTTACAGCTCAGCACCAGGCTGTCCCCAAGTGCAACCTGTCCCCCGGGGGGCTGCGCTGACAGGGACACCCCTGAGGGCGGGACCCCTGCGGGAGAGTGGGACACCAGGGGAAAGTGAGGGACCCGGGGGGGTGTCAAGGAGGAGCAGGGGAATTCCAATGAGGGAGAGGGGGTGCAGAGATTGGGGGAGGGGGCTTAGAAAGGAACTCTGAGAAATGATAAGGGGGTCAGGGAGGGAAAACCTGGAGAGGGAGGTGGGCAACACCAGGAAGGATACGGGGACCATGGCAGGGGATGGTGAGAGTTGGGCAATGTGCAGAGACATCAGAGCGGGGTTGAGGAACCCAGGGATAGGGGAGAGGACCCAACGAAGGATGGAGGGGGACACAAGCTAGGAATGGGGGTACCTTAGGAGAGGCCCGCGGCACCAATGGCAGGACACAGAAAATGCACCAGGGAAGGATGAGGGTACCCATGTATGGACTAGGGGTCCCGGGGAGAGACCCGAGAAAGGATGGGGGGGGCAGGGAGGGATCTGGAAAAGGTTGGGTGCCCCAGAGCAGGCGTCAGGGAGGGCTGAGAGATGCCAGGCAGTGTGGGGGACCCGAGAGATCTGTGGGGGCTCCCCGTGCCCATCCCCACACTCACTGCACACCGTGACAAGGAGCCGGTTGCTGCTCTTCTGCACGGACCCCCACTGGGAGTGCACATCACAGCCATAATTCCCCGAGTGGGAGACCTTCACAGCAGGCACCAGCAGCTGCGGGGACCCCTGCGGGCCCCCCACCACCTGCCCGTCCCGGTAGAACATGTGCAGGAGTGGGGCTTGGGGCCGCAGGGGGCTGGGGGTGCTGAGGCAGCTGAGATTCAGGGTGGACCCCTCAGTGAGCTCCTGGGGACCCTCCAGCATTGGCACCGAGAAGAGCTCTGGGAAGGAGAGGAGAGGTGAGGACTGTGAGTCTGAGTGCACTGGGAATGGGCTTTGGGGTTGTCAAGATATTGGAGTTCCAGCCGTGTGGGTGCTCACCATGCACTGTCACTGTCACTGGTGCTGACCGTGACTGCCAGGACCCCACCAAGCCCTCACATCTGTAGTGGCCACTGTGGTGCAGCTGCAGAGGTGAAAGGGACAGCTCAGTCCCCTTGAGGGACCTCCTGAGATCCTTCTCCTCCCGGTAAAATTGCACCCTGGTGAGATGGTTGTCCTGCCGGCACCGGCAGCGCAGTGTCAAGGTGTCCCCCTCCAGCAGTGCCCGCGCTGGCACCTGCAGCACCAGTGGGTCTGTGGGACAGGAATGACACATCTCACTGACGAGACTGGTCTGAGGTGGGTGCCCATCGCACAGGGGACATGTGGGTGGTCTGGGGTGCTCTGGTGTGCACTGGGATGTCCCTGTGTGCAGGGCACAGGCTCTTGTCACACGAGGGGTGTGAGGCCATCCACGGAATGGAACCCACCCTTACCGCTCTGGGGCCCCCATGATCATTAAAGGTCTCCCCTCACCATTTGAGACTGTCAAGGGGGGGCTGCGCCCAGTGCCGGGTCTGTCACATGTGTAGGTGCCACTCTCAGTGACACTGAGGCGGTCAGGTCCCTCCTGCCACCAACGCTGCCCGTCCTTGTACCAGGTGGTGGCACCGGCAGTCCCCGAGCCCTGGCAGGTCAGTGTCACCCGGTCCCACAGCGCCGCCGGCCTCCAGGGGGGCTCCACCAGGAGCTGGGTGGTCTGGGCACCTGTGGGTGACAGGGGACACCAGCCTGCCAGGGCCAGTGTGGGGCTGGGCACAGCGGGGTGGGGACATGGCATCCCCCGAGGACTCACCAGTGATGCTGAGGGTCTGGGCTGGAAGGGAGAAGGGACAGGGCTCAGTGGGGGTGTCACCATGGGGACAGAGGCACATGGGGTACAGGGTGTGGTGGCTGTCCCTGAACTGTCCCCATGGGTACATATGCTCTTGTGGGAAAGTGTGTGGGTGGTCCCCAAAAGTCTGGACAGGCAGGGGGATATGTCTGTGTCACAGCCACACGTCTACCACATCCATGTGGCACAGACACCTTGGGAACAGGGACGCCGAGGCCACTCCAGGCTGCGGCAGAACATGGGGACACTGAGAACATCCCGGGCACGAGGACATCACGAACACAGCCCATGCTGGCCCAGGTCACCCCCACCTGCTCATGATCCCATCCCCATGGCCACATCCTCACCGATCTTGTCCCTGAATCCCAGTTCCCTTCCCCAATCCCCAGAGCTCCCTGAGCCCAAAGGTGCCAGTCCTCACATTCCTTTCCCCACATCCCCACCCCCAAATTCCTGCCCCTCTTCCTGTCCCCAAAGCCACCCTACATCCCCAGTCCCACCAAGGTCCACTGTGGGTAACATGGACTGGCTCTGCTGGCACTGGGGACCTCAGGGGACCCCGCAGCCCCCCTGTGCCCTCTCCCCTCCCCTCCCCATCCCCAGGGTGTCAGGTTCATGCCCAGGGCACTCACCCCACAGGAGCAGCACCACCTTCCTGGCCATCCCGGTGTCCCCAGCCATGTGCACTGGCTGTCATTTGCTGCTGTGGCCACCACTCCCCTGGCTGGCGGCTCTTCGGATGAAGGGGAAGGAAGCGAGGTCAGGTCTCGACCTCATGCGTAGGTGGCCCTTGGTGGGGGCAGGGTGGGGACAGGCTGGGGACATGGGTGCGTGGGAAAAAATGGGTCATGGGGTTCCCAGGAGTTTGGAATTTGGTGGATTTAGGGAGGCAGGAATGGGTTCACTGGTAAATGGGGTCCTGAGGAGGGGGAATATCCGGCAATGGGGGTGCCATTGGAATGAGCGTCTCCATACTTGGGGGGACTCAGGGATGGGAGTCCCAGGGGAATGTGGGCTCCCAGGATTTGAGTTCATGGGTTGGGAAAATGGTGGATCCTAGGAAGATTTCAAGGGATGGAATGAACAGGAAGGGGTTCCTTGGGAATGGGGTGCTGGGCCATGGAGATCCTAGCGAATGTCAGTGTTGGGATGGGGGCTGCAGGAAGAGTGGGACATAAGGAATGGAGGTCCCATGTTTCCGTTCCCGGGAGAATGGGGGTGCCAGGGATGGGCAGTGGCTGGGTGAGCCCATGGGTTGCATCTCCTTCACTGGGCGCTTCAGATTTTGGGGTGACCCAGAGCCAGCACCATCCCCACATGGTGCTAGTGTCCAGGGTGTCACCCCAGAGAGATTCCAAGCTGCTCTGGGTTTGTGCCCTCCAGCCTCCAGTGATTTTTCCATTTCTTTATTCAACCTCCATCATTTTGCCCCTCAAATTCACAACCCCCCAGTTCGTGCTTTGATGGTCCTTGGACTTCTCCATTCTTGCTTGTCCCCTGCTGGATCTGAGCCAGCAAGAGCAGCTGGGGAATGGAACCCTGAGCAGGAAGGAGGCCCCAGACTCCTGCTCCTTGAAGCCAGTGGCCATCCAAGGGTGGGGCCCAGCCATGGTCCAGCCCCACTGCACAGGGATGGCCATTGCCCAGCCCTGGTCTGGCCAGCCCCAGGTGGCAGCCAGGACCTGAAGGTCCCCCCTGCCCCCTTGGCTTTGATTCTGGCAGCTTTAGAGCTGCTGCAGAGGTGAGAATTCCGGGGGGTGCAGAAGGGCTGCCTGTGGTTTGCTCAGCTCTGCAAGAAGCACAAAACCCAAAGAGAGCTCAAGCAGTGGCTCTGCAAGGGCCTTTGATGGTTTTCAGAGCAGGGCTGACTGGAAACCCCCCTGCAGGGGCAGCTGTGGGTGAACCAGCCTGGAAATGCAGCAATTGATCATTTGTTCCTCTTGGAAATGGACTGAGAAAACCTCAAAATTACTGCAAATCACACAACAATATGCCAACAACCTTCCTGGGAATCTCCTTCTTGAACAAAATCTGCAGCCTTGAGGAACCTAATGGAAAGAATGCTTGGATTGTGACTTTGTCCACAAAAATGGAGAGAAGAGTGTGGAAGTATCAGTCAGTGGCTCTACCCGTGGCCGTGGTGGGCTGTGGGGAGTGACCCTGTGTGGATTCCAGGTGTCCCCAAAGCTGCTCCATCCTTGCCCTCCTCACCTGAGGGAAAGGCTGAGGGTTTGCAGGAATTGTGGTGTAAAGCCACCAGAGGGGCTCTTGTGGACCCAAGACCTGCCTGGGATCAGGCGCTGCCATCTTTCCATTCAGGATCATGGAGAGCGGTCACGGGTGTTGTGCAGGGCCTGTGCCTGGCCCTGGGACCCTGCTACGCTGCCAGTGGGCACTGGGATCCAACCTGCTGCCTTGGCGGCTTCTGCCCGCTGCCGGTGGTGGTGCCTAGAGCGATTGGTGCCCGTGAGTTTGCAAAAGGAGCGATTTCCCCTCCTCCCTCCCTTCCGAGGCTGCCATGGCCCCTGAGGGGATGGAGCTGGACCGGGGCGCCCCCTGCTTGCCGGGAGTGCTTCCTGCAGCGCCCCTTGCTGGCCGCGGATATAACTGCCACAAAAACCAACAGGGCTGAGCGGGAGGGAAAGTTCTGGGTTTGTGTTGTTTGTTCCTTCCTGATTTATAACTTTCCTTGTAAACAGCTGTTATTCCTTTTCCTACACTTTGGCCTGGAAGCCCCATCATTTTGGAGATTACAAAAAGTTTTAGACATGGATCTTCTTTCCATTCCAGGAATGTTCCCATTTCCTTGACAGATATTTCTCATTTAAATGAGTTTCCAACTCCTGGGTACCGGTGCGGATGGGACAGAGACCCCAAGAGGAAACAGAGTCAGGGACTTGGCCACCTCATGCTCTGCCTTTTAAGCCAGTTGGGGCATCCAGGCTCCTCTGCCCAGGTGGCATTTCTGTTCACCTGATCACTCGGGAGCTGGCTTTGGTAGAATGTGAGTCTCCCCAGTGTGCCATGGCTGACAGACTGATTCACTGACAGGGCCCTGTCTCAGCAAAAGCAAGGCCTGACCCACCCACCAGGGGACAAGAGAATCCAGAGCCTCCTGAAGGCTGCTTTGGCCATCAGAGCAAGGACTATCCAGGGCTTTGCCACCTTCCTCTGGTGGAAGAAACATGCTGGGTGGAAATATGTGGGTTTTGTCATGTTCTGGGGGCTTTCCCTGGGAATCATTCCTTGTGTGACCATTTGGACTCTGAATGATGTTTCTGGTGGTTTTATTCTCTCTTGTTGCTGTTGCAGGAAATTGTTCTTCTCTCAGCCCTTTGGGGTCTTTGTGCCTCCACAGGGAGGGAGAGGGGCAGTTTTTAGTGGCAGCACACACACAAGTGGGTGCCCATGGGTGGGGACCCCCAGTGCCCCCCAGTTCCCCCCAGTGTCACAGCACATTCCCGTAGATGTCACCGGGTTCCTGCAGTTGCCCCTGGGGTCCCCGCAGCTCCGCGTAGGTCACCTGGGGATCCTGAAGGGTGG
>NW_026993206.1:0-17808 GCF_028769735.1 Zonotrichia leucophrys gambelii
CCCCCCAATGTCCCCATTGTCCCCACTGTCCCCAATGTCCCCACTGTCCCCAGTGTCCCCAGTGTCCCCAGTGTCCCCAATGTCCCTGCTGTGTCCCCAGGTGATCAAGACCCTGATCCTGCCGCGGCTGCCGGCCGAGGGCGAGCGCGTGCGGAACATTCTGGAAGGGCCGGTGGTGAGCACGATCGACCGCATCGGGGCTGACCACGTGCAGAGCCTGCTGCTGGTGAGACCTTGGGGACACTGGGGACACTGGGGGGGATTGGGGACATTGGGGACAGTGGGGACACTGGGGACAGTGGGGACACAGGGTGAGCACGATCGACCGCATCGGGGCTGACCATGTACAGAGCCTGCTGCTGGTGAGACCTTGGGGACACTGGGGACACTGGGGGGATTGGGGACACTGGGGACAGTGGGGACACTGGGGACATTGGGGACAGTGGGGACATTGGGGGGATTGGGGACACTGGGGACAGTGGGGACATTGGGGACACTGGGAACATTGGGGACATTGGGGTCATTGGGGACAGTGGGGACATTAATGGGGATTGGGGACACTGGGGACAGTGGGGACATTGGGGACATTGGGTCATTGGGGACAGTGGGGACATTAATGGGGATTGGGGACACTGGGGACAGTGGGGACAGTGGGGACATTGGGGACACCTTGGGGACACCTTGGGGACATTGGGGGGATTGGGGACATTGGGGACATTGGGGACATTGGGGACACAGGGTGAGCACCATCGACCGCATTGGAGCTGACCATGTACAGAGCCTGCTGCTGGTGAGACCTTGGGGACATTGGGGACACTGGGGACACTGGGGACAGTGGGGACACTGGGGGGATTGGGGACATTGGGACATTGGGGACATTGGGGAGATTAGGGACAGAGGGGACATTGGGGGGAATCGGGGTCATTGGGACATTGGGGGGGATCAGGGACATTGGGGGATCAGGGACATTGGGGACACTGGGGACACATAAGGACAACCTGTGTCCCCATTGATGTCCCCAGTGTCCCTTTGTGTCCCACAGCAGCACTGCGCCCCCTGGTGGCCATGCCGATGGTGTCCCCAATGCCCCGATGGTGTCCCCAATGATGTCCCCAATGTCACTCTAATGTCCCCTTGTGTCCCACAGAAGCGCTGCGCCCCCTGCTGGCCATGCCGATGGTGTCCCCAATGCCCCGATGGTGTCCCCAATGATGTCCCCAATGTCACTCTGATGTCCCCAATGTCACTCTAATGTCCCTTTGTGTCCCCACAGAAGCACTGCGCCCCCGTGCTGGGATATCCCAATGATGTCCCCCATGTCCCCAATGTCCCCATTGATGTCCCCAATGTCCCTTTGTGTCCCACAGCAGCACTGCGCCCCCTGGTGGCCATGCCGATGATGTTCCTGCTGTCACTCTGCTGTCACCCTGATGTCCCCAATGTCCCTTTTCTGTCCCCACAGAAGCACTGCGCCCCTGTGCTGGGATATCCCAATGATGTCCTCATGTCCCCATTGATGTCCCCATTGATGTCCCCATTGATGTCCCCAATGCTGTCCCTTTGTGTCCCACAGCAGCACTGCGCCCCCTGGTGGCCATGCCGATGATGTTCCTGCTGTCACTTTGATGTCCCCATTGATGTCCCCAATGTCACCCTGATGTCCCCAATGTCCCTTTGTGTCCCCACAGAAGCACTGCGCCCCCTGGTGGCCATGCCGATGATGTTCCTGCTGTCACTTTGATGTCCCCATTGATGTCCCCAATGTCACTCTGATGTCCCCAATGTCCCCTTGTGTCCCCACAGAAGCACTGCGCCCCCTGCTGGCCATGATGATGATATCCCTCTACCCCACAGCAGCACTGCGCCCCCTGGTGGCCATGCCAATGATGTTCCTGCTGTCACTCTGCTGTCACTCTGCTGTCACTCTGATGTCCCCAATGTCCCCTTGTGTCCCCACAGAAGCACTGCGCCCCCTGCTGGCCATGCTGATGATATCCCAATGTCCCCAGTGTCCCCATTGATGTCCTCAATGTCCCCTTTGTGTCCCCACAGAAGCACTGCGCCCCCTGGTGGCCATGCCGATGATGTTCCTGCTGTCACCCTGCTGTCACTCTGACATCCCCAATGTCACTCTGATGTCCCCAATGTCCCCTTGTGTCCCCACAGAAGCACTGCGCCCCCTGCTGGCCATGGCAATGATGTTCCTGCTGTCACTCTGCTGTCCCCAATGATGTCCCCAATGTCCCTTTCTTTCCCACAGCAGCACTGCGCCCCCTGGTGGCCATGCCGATGATGTTCCTGCTGTCACTTTGATGTCCCCATTGATGTCCCCAATGTCACCCTGATGTCCCCAATGTCCCTTTGTGTCCCCACAGAAGCACTGCGCCCCCGTGCTGGCCAAGGCGCGCGCCCCCCCCGACAGCCCCGAGTGTTACCGCGGCGATTTCGGGTACCTGGGGGGGCTCCTGTGCTCCCACGTGGTGAAGGCGAGGGCGCAGGCGGCGCTGCAGGCGCAGCAGGTCAACAGGACCACGCTGACCATCACCCAGGTGACACTTGGGGACATTTGGGGACATGTCCCCAGTGTCCCCCCCTAATGCTGTCGCTGTGTCCCCAATGTCCCCGCTGTCCCCAATGTCCCCAATCCCCCCCACTGTCCCCAATGTCTCCAGTCCCCCCAATGTCCCCTTGCTGTCCCCAGTGTCCCCACTCTCCCCAATGTCCCCAGTGTCCCCAATGTCCCCTCAGTGTTCCCAATCACCCCAATGTCACCAATCCCATTTTTTCCCAATTTTTCCCCATTTTTGCTAACATCCCCAATGTCCCCAATGTGTCCCCAATGTGTCCCCACTGTCCCCACTGCCCCCAATGTCCCAGTGTCCCCAATGTCCCCATTGCCCCCTCTGTCCCCACTGTCCCCAATCCCCCCAATGTGTCCCCAATGTGTCCCCACTGTCCCCAATCCCCCCAATGTCCCCAATCTCCTCAATGTCCCCCCACTGTCCCCGCTGTCCCCAATGTCCCCAATCCCCCCACTGTCCCCAATGTTCCCAATCCCCCCACTGTCCCCACTGTCCCCAATGTCCCCACTGTCCCCAATCCCTCAATGTCCCCACTGTTCCCAATCCCCCCACTGTCCCCAATCCCCCCACTGTCCCCAATGTCCCCAATCCCCCAATCCCCCCAGTGTCCCCACTGTCCCCTAACGTGTCCCTCGTTGTCCCCGCAGCCCCGCCCGACGCTGACGCTCTCCCTGTGTCCCCACTGTCCCCACTGTCCCCATTGTCCCCAATCCCCCCAATCCCCCCAGTGTCCCCAATCCCCCCAATCCCCCCAGTGTCCCCGCTGTCCCCTAACGTGTCCCTCGTTGTCCCCGCAGCCCCGCCCGACGCTGACACTCTCCCTGTGTCCCCACTGTCCCCACTGTCCCCAATCCCCCCACTGTCCCCACTGTCCCCACTGTCCCCAATGTCCCCACTGTCCCCACTGTCCCCACTGTCCCCACTGTCCCCAATCCCCCCACTGTCCCCACTGTCCCCAATCCCCCCACTGTCCCCACTGTCCCCACTGTCCCCAATCCCCCCACTGTCCCCAATGTCCCCAATCCCCCAATGTCCCCAATGCCCCCACTGTCCCCAGTGTCCCCAATCCCCCCAGTGTGTCCCCAATGTGTCCCCAATCCCCCCACTGTCCCCAATCCCCTCAATGTCCCCACTGTCCCCAATGTCCCCACTGTCCCCAATCCCCCCAATGTCCCCAATCCCCCCAGTGTCCCCACTGTCCCCAATGTCCCCAATCCCCCCAATGTCCCCAATCCCCCCAATGTCCCCAGTGTCCCCGCTGTCCCCTAACGTGTCCCTCGTTGTCCCCGCAGCCCCGCCCGACGCTGACGCTCTCCCTGTGTCCCCACTGTCCCCACTGTCCCCACTGTCCCCAATGTCCCCAATGTCCCCACTGTCCCCAATGTCCCCAATCCCCCCAATGTCCCCAATGTCCCCAATGTCCCCAATCCCCCCAACATCCCCAATCCCCCCAATGTCCCCAATGTCCCCACTGTCCCCTAACGTGTCCCTCGTTGTCCCCGCAGCCCCGCCCGACGCTGACGCTCTCCCAGGCCCCGCAGGCTCCCGGGGCCCCCCCGCGCCCCCCCAGCATCATCAAGGTCCCCAGTGCCATCGCGCTGCCCGTCCCTGTCCCCGTCCCCGTCCCCACGCTGGCCCCCGGGCGCCCCGGGACCCCCACGCAGCCCTCACCGCCCCCCCCCAAGTTCATCGTCATGTCCTCGGCCAGCAGCGCCGGGCAGCAGGTATGGGGACACTGGGGACACTGGGGACACTGGGGACAGTGGGGACACTGGGGACAGTGGGGACACTGGGGACAGTGGGGACAGTGGGGACATTGGGGACAGTGGGGGGGTTGGGGACACTGGGGACACTGGGGACAGTGGGGACACTGGGGACAGTGGGGACAGTGGGGACAGTGGGGACACTGGGGGATTGGGGGCATTGGGGACCGTGGGGACAGTGGGGGGATTGGGGACACTGGGGACAGTGGGGACATTGGGGGGATTGGGGACAGTGGGGACAGTGGGGACACTGGGGACACTGGTGGGATTGGGGACACTGGGGACACTGGGATTTGGGACACTGGGGACAGTGGGGACACTGGGGGGATTGGGGGCATTGGGGACAGTGGGGACATGGGGGACATTGGGGACAGTGGGGGTGTTGGGGACAGTGGGGACATTGGGGGATTGGGGACAGTGGGGGTGTTGGGGACACTGGGGACAGTGGGGACAGTGGGGACACTGGGGGGAGTGGGGACATTGGGGGCACTGGGGTCATTGGGGACATTGGGGACATTGGGGACATTGGGGACAGTGGGGACACTGGGGACACTGGGGACACTGGGACAGTGGGGACATTGGGGGGATTGGGGACAGTGGGGACACTGGGGGGAGTGGGGACATTGGGGATACTGGGGACATTGGGGACACTGGGGACACATTGGGGACATCAGGGATGTTGGCAAAAATGGGGAAAAATGGGATTGGGGACATTGGGGTGATTGGGGACACTGAGGGGACATTGGGGACACTGGGGACATTGGGGGTGGTGACAATGAAGGGGACAAGGGGGGACATTGGGGACACAGCAAGGGGACAAGGGGACATTGGGGACATTGGGGGTGTGACAACGAAGGGGACAAGAGGGGACATTGGGGACACAGCAAGGGGACAGTGGGGACATTGGGGACAGTGGGGACAATTGGGGACAGTGGGGACAGTGGGGACAATGGGGGACATGGGGACATTGGGGACACAGCCAGGGGACATTGGGGACATTGGGGACGGAGCAAGGGGACATTGGGGACATTGAGGGGACATTCGGGGCTGAGGCAGGGTTCTAATGAGGGGACATTGGGGACACAGCCAGGGGACAAGAGGGGACATTGGGGACACAGCATGGGGACATTGGGGACAGTGGGGACATTGGAGATGCTTGGGGCATTGGGGGCATTGAGGACATTGGGGACACAGCCAGGGGACATTGGGGACAGAGCAAGGGGACATTGGGGACAAGGGGGGACATTGGGGACACAGCCAGGGGACAAGAGGGGACAGAGCAAGGGGACATTGGGGACAAGGGGGGACATTGGGGACACAGCCAGGGGACAAGAGGGGACAGAGCAAGGGGACATTGGGGACATTGAGGGGACATTGGGGACACAGCCAGGGGACATTGGGGACACAGCAAGGGACAAGAGGGGACATTGGGGACATTGGGGGTGGTGACAACGAAGGGGACAAGAGGGGACATTGGGGACACAGCCAGGGGACAAGAGGGGACATTGGGACAGTGAGGGGACATTGGGGATGCTTGGGGCATTGGGGGCATTGAGGACATTGAGGACAGAGCCAGGGGACATTGGGGACACAGCAAGGGGACATTGGGGGACATTGGGGACAAGGGGGGACATTGAGGACACAGCAAGGGGACATTGGGGACATTGGGGACATTGGGGGTGGTGACAACGAAGGGGACAACGGGGGACATAGCCAGGGGACATTGGGGACACAGCAAGGGGACAAGAGGGGACATTGGGGGTGGTGACAACGAAGGGGACAAGGGGGGACATTGGGGACACAGCAAGGGGACATTGGGGACAAAGGGGGACATTGGGGACAGTGGGGACACAGCCAGGGGACATTGGGGACAAGAGGGGACACTGGGGACACAGCAAGGGGACAGTGGGGACATTGGGGATGCTTGGGGCATTGGGGGCATTGAGGACATTGGGGACATGGCAAGGGGACATTGGGGACAGAGCAAGGGACATTGGGGGACATTGGGGACATTGAGGGGACATTGGGGACACAGCAAGGGGACATTGAGGACACAGCAAGGGGACATTGGGGACATTGAGGGGACATTGAGGGGACATTGGGGACAAGGGGGGACAAGAGGGGACATTGGCGGACATTGGGGACAAGAGGGGACATTGGGGGACATTGGGGACACAGCAAGGGGACATTGGGGACACAGCCAGGGGACATTGGGGACACAGCAAGGGGACAAGGGGGGACATTGGGGACACTGGGGGTGGTGACAACGCAGGGGACAATGGGGGGACATTGGGACAGAGGCAGGGTTCTAATGAGGGGACATTGGGGACATGGCAAGGGGACATTGGGGACAGTGGGGACATTGGGGATGCTTGGGGCATTGGGGGCATTGAGGACAGTGGGGACACAGCAAGTGGACATTGGGGGATTGGGGACATTGGGGACATTGGGGACATTGGGGACATTGGGGACATTGGGGGCACTGGGGGGATTGGGGACATTGGGGACAAGGGGGGACATTGGGGGGACATTGAGGGGACATTGAGGGGACATTGAGGGGACATTGGGGGACATTGGGGACAAGGGGGGACAAGAGGGGACATTGGCGGACATTGGGGACAAGAGGGGACATTGGGGACATTGAGGGGACATTGAGGGGACACTGGGGCCACCCCCCGGTGCCACCCCGGTGCCGCTGTCCCCAGGTGATCACGCTGAGCACGTCGCCCGCGCCCACGGCCACGTCGCCCGTCACCAGCACCGTGCCCAGCGTGCAGCCGCTGGTCAAGCTGGTGTCCCCCGCTGTCCCCAGCAGTGCCACCACCCCCGCCAGTGCCACCAGCAGTGCCACCAGCGGCAGCGGCAGTGCCACCGGCGTCACCGGCGCCGTGCAGAAATACATCGTGGTGTCGCTGCCGCCCGCCGCGGGTGACGCGGCCAAGGGTGGCACTGCCGCTGTCACCAATAATGTCACCAATGCCACCAATGCCACCCCGCCGCCCGTGCCACAGCTGTCCCCGAGTGCCACCAGCGGCGGCTCGCCCGGTGCCACCAAGGGCGAGGCTGGGGACAGTCCCCAAGGGGCCGGAGGTGGCACCTGCAGGGCCAACGGGGGCACGGGGACACAGGAGCCACCGGCGGGGCAGTGACAGCGGGGACACCACAGGGACACCACAGGGACACCAGTGTCATCAAAGTGTCACCAAGGGACACCAGAGTGGCACCAAAGTGTCACCAAGGGGCACCAGAGTGTCCCCAGAAGGGTCTCAGTGTCACCAAGGGACACCAAAGTGGCACCAAGGGACACCGGGGTGGCACCAAAGTGTCACCAAGGGACACCAAAGTGTCCCCAAAGGGGTCTCAGTGTCACCAAGGGTCATCAAAGGGGTCCCAGTGTCACCAAAGTGTCACCAGGGACACCGGGGGCACCAGGGACACCGAGTGGCACCTAAGTGCATAAAGTGTCAAAGGCACCAGAGTGGTACCAAGGGCACCGGGTGGCACCTGGGGACACCAGGACAAGGACACCAAAGTGTCACCAAGGGGCCAGTGTCACCAAGGGACACAAAGGGGTCATCAAGTGTCACAAGGCACCAGAGTGTCACCAAGGGACACCGGGGTGGCCTGGGACTACAGGGACACCAAGGGACACCAAAGTGTCATTAAGTTCACAAGGGACACCAGGTGTCCCAAGGGGCCGCAGGTGGCACCAGGGACACAAGTGCAAAGGGACACGTTCATCAAGTGTCACCAAGGACACCGGGGTGGCACCAAGGTGACACCAAGGGTCACCTGGGGACACCAGAACAGGGACACCGTGTGGCACCTGGGGACACAGGCATCAAGTGTTTAAGTGTCACCAAGGCAAAGGACACCGAGGTGGCACCTGGGGACACCAGAGTGGCACAAAGTGCACCAGGGTCCATGTCCAAGTGTCCACCAAAAGGGTTCCAGTACCAGTGTCACAGACACAAGGGGGCCTACACCAAGGGCACAGTCACCAAGTGTCACCAAGGGTCACCAAAGGGGTCCCAGAGGGGTCTCAGTGTCACCAAGGGCACCAAAGGGTCCCCAGTGGTCTCAGTGTCACAAGGGGCACAAAGTGTCACCAAGGGCCCGGGGTGGCACCCAGGGACACCAGAAGTGGACACTTGTGGCATACTGGGGACAGCAGAGGGCACAGAGGGCACCAGTGTCATTAAAGTGTCACCAAGGGGCACCAAAGTGTCCCCAGAGGGGTTCCAGTGTCACCAAGGGGCACAAAGTGTCACCAAGGGACACCAGAGTGGCACCAAGGGACACCAGAGTGGCACCAAAGTGTCCCCAGAGGGGTCTCAGTGTCACCAAGGGCCATCAAAGGGGTTCCAGTGTCACCAAAGTGTCACCAAGGGACACCGGGGTGGCACCCAGGGACACCACAGGGGCACCAAAGTGTCACCAAGGGACACCAGAGTGGCACCAGAGGGGTCTCAGTGTCACCAAGGGGCAGCAAAGGGGTCCCAGTGTCACCAGAGGGGCACCAAGTGTCACCAAAGTGTCATCAAAGTGTCCCCAAAGGGGTCCCAGTGTCACCAAAGTGTCACCAAAATGTCCCCAAGGTGTCCCCAACGTGTCCCTGGGTCCCTCTATGGAGCACAGGGGGGTCTGGGTGTCCCCAAAAGTGTCCCCAAAGTGTCCCCAAGGTGTCCCCCCCGCACGAGGGCCGTGTGGAACTCAATAAACTCCCAGTTCGTCCCAGTTCAGTGTCCTTGCAATGTCCCCAAAGTGTCCCCAAAGTGTCCCCTGGGTCCCTCTGGGAACAATGGGGAGGTCTGGGTGTCCCCAAAGTGTCCCCAAAATGTCCCCAGGGTGTCCCCCCCACTCAATAAACTCCCAGTTCATCCCAGTGTTTGCACAGGCCCCGCCCCTTCACACATGTGATCCATTTAGCCCCGCCCACTCCCATATATGGTCATCTAAGCCCGCCCCTTTAACCCCCGTGCTATCACAAGCCCCGCCCCTCGCTTTAGACCCCGCCCCGTCATCGATGTGACCTATGAAGCCCCGCCCATTTCCATATATGGCTATCTAAGTACCGCCCCTTTATTATCGTGATCGCATAAGCCCCGCCCCCTCGCTCCGGGCCCCGCCCCCTCCCCTTTCCCCCTTTCCCAACCCCAAAATTGCCCAAAATCGCCCCAAAATCCCCCTGGGAGGGGGCGGGGCCGCCCCAGTTCAGACCAGTGGCTCCCAGTAAGTGTCCCCCTTCTCTCCCAGTAACCCCCCCAAAATTCCAAAACCCATCCCCAAAATCCCCCTAAATCCCCCAAAATCCCCTAAATCCCCCATAACCCCTCAGGACCCCCAAATCCCCCATAACCCCCCTAAATCCCCTCAGGACCCCCCAAAATCCCCTTTAAACCTCCCCAAATCCCCCAAACCCCCCTCAATCGGACCCCCAAATTCCCCTCTAAACCTTCCAGGACCCCCCAAATCCCCCCAAATTCCCCCTAAACCCGTCAGATCCCCCAAAACCCCTCGGGACCCCCAAATCCTCAGACCCCCAAAATCGCCCCAAATCCCCTAAACCCTTCAAGACCCCCCAAACCCTCGGGACCCCCCAAATTCCCCCATAACCGTCCCAGGACCCCCCTGAACCCCCTAAAGACCCCCAAATTCCCCTAACCTTTCAGGACCCCCCAAACCCCTTTGGACCCCCAAAATCCCCTTAAACTCCCAAATCCCCCTTAAACTCCCAAACCCCAAAATCCCTTCGACCCCCCAAATTCCCCCTAAACCCTTCAGGACCCCCCAAACCCCTCAGGACTCCCCAAATCCTCAAACCCTCAGGACCCCCCAAAATCCCCCTATAACCCCATAAGACCCCAAATCCCCCTAAATCCTTTAAACGTCCCCAAATCCCCCCTAAACCCCCCCAAATTTCTTCAAGATCCCCCAAATCCCCCCAAACCCTTCTAGGACCCCCCAAAATCCCCCTAAATTTCCCCCAAAATCCCCTCAAATCCCCTTTAAACCTCCCCAAATCCCCCCTAAACCCTTTCAGGACCCCCCAAAACCCTCGGATCCCAAAATCCCCCCAAATCCTCTCAATCCCTTTAAATTCCCCAAATCCCAACCCTTTCGAACCCCCAAACCCCCTCAACCCAAAATCCCCCCATAACCTTTCAGACCCCCAAACTCCCCTAAACCCTTTCAGGACCCCCCAAACCCTTTCGGGACCCCCAAATCCAAATCCCCCTTAAACCCCCTCAAGACCCCCAAAATCCCCTCTAAACCCTTTCAGGACCGCCCCAAACCCTTTCAGGACCCCCCAATCCCCCAAAATCCTCAGACCCCCCAAATCCCCCCTAAACCCTTCCAGGACCCCCCAAAATCCCCCCAAATCTCCCAAAATCCCCTAAACCTCCAATCCCCCCAAAACCCTCTCAAAATCCCCTTAAAACCTCTCCAGGACCCCCCAAACCCTTCGGACCCCCCAAAATCCCCCCAAATCCCCCTAGATCCCCTTTAAACCTCCTCAAATCCCCCCAAACCCCCTCAAGACCCCCCAAACCCTTTCAGGACCCCCCAAATCCCTTCAGGACCCCCCAAATCCGCCCCCCATGGCCCTGCCGGAGTTCGCCCCCCTGCGCCTCCCCCTGCGGCGCCGCCTGCAGACCCTGGCCGTGCTGCAGTGGGTCTGCTCCTTCCTGCTGCTCGGTGAGCCCCAAAAACCACCCCAAAATCCGCCCGGGGGTCCCCAAAATCCGACCGGGGGTCCCCAAAATCCCCCCGACCCCCTTTGTCCCCCTCTTTGTACCCCAAAGACCCCAAAATCGCAACCCCTGAGCGATTTTTCCCCTAAAATTTGGCGATTTTGGGGTGGGATTGTGAGTGGGGGTCCCCAAAATTGGGGGTGGGGGTCCCCAAAATCCGACCGGGGGTCCCCAAAATCCCCCCGACCCCCTTTGTACCCCAAAGACCCCAAAATCGCAACCCCTGAGCGATTTTCCCCCCTAAAATTTGGCGATTTTGGGGTTCATGGAAGGAAATTTGGGGGGATTTTGGGGTGGAATTGTGAGGGAGGGTCCCCAAAATTGGGGTGGGGGTCCCCAAAATCCCCCCGACCCCCTTTGTACCCCAAAGACCCCAAAATCGCAACCCCTGAGCGATTTTTCCCCAAAAATTTGGCGATTTTTGGGGTGGAATTGTGAGGGAGGGTCCCCAAATTCTCGGAGGGGACCCCAAAATTCGGGTGGGGGTCCCCAAAATCCCCCCGACCCCCTTTGTCCCCCCCTCTTTGTACCCCAAAGACCCCAAAATCGCAACCCCTGAGCGATTTTTCCCCAAAAATTTGGCGATTTTCGGGGTGGAATTGTGAGGGAGGGTCCCCAAAATTTTGGGAGGGTCCTCGAAATTTGGGGTGGGGGTCCCCAAAATCCCCCCGACCCCCTTTGTCCCCCTCTTTGTACCCCAAAGACCCCAAAATCGCAACCCCTGAGCGATTTTTCCCCCCTAAAATTTGGCGATTTTGGGGTTCTTGGCGGGAAATTTGGGGCGATTTTGGGGTGGAATTGTGAGGGAGGGTCCCCAAAATTCGGGCGGGGGTCCCCAAAATCCCCCCGACCCCCTCTTTGTACCCCAAAAGTTCTTTAGGGCAGCCCCTGAGCGATTTTTCCCCCCTAAAATTTGGCGATTTTGGGGTTCATGGGGGGAAATTTGGGGCGATTTTGGGGTGAAATTTGAGGAGGTTTTGGGGGATTTTTGGGCCAATTTCGGGAAATTTTGGGGGGATTTTTGGGGGAATTTTTGGGGCAATTTCGGGAAATTTTGGGGGGATTTTTGGGGGAATTTTTGGGGCAATTTCGGGAAATTTTGGGGCGATTTTTGGGGGGATTTTTGGGGCAATTTCGGGAAATTTTGGGGATAATTTTGGGGGGATTTGTGAGAGTTTAAATAAGTGTAAATATCTATAGACGTACGTATAAATCAATATTTATGAATCTGTATTTCGAAGCCAATAACAGAATCCAATAGCTAAAAATCAATAAGCAATCGATAACCATCGATCCCAGGCCAGCTGGGCACGGTGCAGTTGGTGCTGATACACACATAGAAATGAAAGTAAAATAAAAAATAAAAATATAAATATAAATATAAGTATAAATATAAATATAAATATAAATATGAATATGAATATAAATATAAATATAAATATAAATATAAATATAAATATAAATATAAATATAAATATAAATATAAATATAAATATAAATATAAACATACACATAAACATTAACATTGACATAAATATAAATATAAATTATGAATATAAATATAAGTAAAGTGTAAGAGTAAATATAAATATAAATATATAAATATATAAATATATAATTATAAATATAAATATAAATATAAATATAAATATAAATACAAATATAAATATAAATATAAATATAAATATAAATATATTCACATTTCTAACCCAATAACGATCACTAAGAGCTGCTAATCGATAACCGATCGATAACCAATCGATAACCAATCGATCACTATCGATCCCAGGCCAGCTGTGCACGGTGCAGTTGGTGCTGATACACAAATATAAATATAAATATAAATATAAATATAAATATAAATATGAATATATGTAAATATAAATATAAATATAAATATAAATATAAATGTAAATGTAAATGTAAATGTAAATGTAAATATAAATGTAAATACAAATATAATGTAAATATAAATGTCTATAAGTAAATATAGTATAAAATATAAATAAGTATAAATACAAATCTATTCACATTTCTAACCCAATAACGATCACTAAGACCTGCTAATCGATAACCGATCGATAACCAATCGATAACCGATCGATCACCATCGATCGCAGGCCAGCTGTGCGCAGCGCTGTTCATGCTGATACACACATATAAATGTAAATATAAATATAAATATAAATATAAATTAAATGTAAATATAAATGTAAGTGTAAATATAATGTAATATAAATATAAATTAATGAGTATAATAAGATATAAATATAAATATAATTATAAATAAATATAATATATTCACATTTCTAACCCAATAACGATCACTAAGAGCTGCTAATCGATAACCGATTGATAACCAATCGATAACCGATCGATCACCATCGATTGCAGGCCAGCTGGGCACACTGCTGTTCGTGCTGATACACACATATACGTGTAAATATAAATATAAATATAAATATAAAATATGAATATAAATATAAATACAAATATGAATACAAATATAAATACAATTATAAATACAAATCTATTCACATTTCTAACCCAATAAAGGTACTAAACTGCAACGATACCGATCGAAACAATCGATAATCATCGATCACCATCGATCGCAGGCCAGCTGTGCGCGGCGCTGTTCATGCTGATATTTACACATGCATACATATACCCACATAAATATTTATATCTCGGTGTTCCTAACCCAATAACCATAACTAATAGCTGCCAATCGATAACCAATCGATCACTATCGATCCGCAGGCCAGCTGTGCACGCTGCTGTTCGTGCTGGCGCTCCGCGGCCCGCTCTGGCTGCCGGCGCTGCTCTATGGGCTGTGGCTGCTGGCGGACCGCGACACGCCCCGCCGCGGGGGGCGCCCTAGCGCCTGGGTCCGCTCCTGGCCCGTCTGGAACCACTTCCGGGACTACTTCCCCATCTCGGTGATCCTGAGGGGAAAATGGCGGGAAACGGGTTTTGGGGACATTCTGAGGGGATTTTGTTGGGTCCCTGTGGATTTTAGGGGGGTTTGGGGTTCCTGAGGGGATTTTGGGGAGTTTTCGGGGATTTAGGGAGTTCGGGTCTCTGGGCGCGCCTGGACCTCTGAAACACTTCCGGGACTACTTCCCCATCTCGGTGATCCTGAGGGGAAAATGGCGGGAAATGGGGTTTGGGGGGATTTCTGAGGGATTTTGGGGTTTTTTGAGTCGTGGATTTTATGGGGTTTGGGGTTCCTGAGGGGGATTTTGGGGTTCTTGGTGAGTTCAGGGGTCACTGAGACGCGCCTGGCCCGTCTGGAACCACTTCCGGGACTACTTCCCCATCTCGGTGATCCTGAGGGGAAAATGGCGGGAAATGGGGTTTTGGGGGATTTCTGAGGGGTTTTGGGTGGGATTTTGAGGGTTTCAGGTCTCTAAATGGAGTTTTGGGGGATTTTGGGGGTCCCTGGGTGGGGTTTGGGGGTCTCTGGAGGACCGGGACACGCCTGGGTGCGCACCTGGCCTGTCTGGAACCACTTCCGGGACTACTTCCCCATCTCGGTGATCCTGAGGGGAAAATGGCGGGAAACGGGATTTAGGGGGGATTTGTGAGGGGATTTTGGGGTTTTTTGGGTCCCATGTGGATTTTAGGGGGTTTGGGGTTCCTGAGGGGGATTTGGGAGGTTGGGGTTAGGAGTTCGGGGGTCTCTGGAGCGCGCCTGGCTCGTCTGGAACCACTTCCGGGACTACTTCCCCATCTCGGTGATCCTGAGGGGAAAATGGCGGGAAACGGGGTTTGGGGGGATTTCTGAGGGGATTTTGGGTTTCTGAGGGGATTTTGAGAATTTTGGGGGATTTTGGGTCTCTAATGGATTTTTATGGGATTTTGGGGGTCCCTGGATGGGGTTTGGGGGTCTCTGGAGGACGGCAGCCTGGGTGCGCTCCTGGCTCGTCTGGAACCACTTCCGGGACTACTTCCCCACTCGGTGATCCTCGGGGAAAATGGCGGGAAATGGGGTTTGGGGCATTCGGGTTTCTGAGGGGATTTTGGGGGTTTTTGGGTGGGATTTTGGATTTTGAGGGATTTGGGGTCCTAATGAGTTTTAGGGGATTTTGGGTTCCGAGTGGTTTGGGGTTCTGGAGGACGTGCCTGGTGCGTCCTGGCCCGTCTGGAACCACTTCAGGCACTACTTCCCCATCTCGGTGATCCTGAGGGGAAAATGGCGGGAAATGGGGTTTGGGGGGGATTTGTGAGGGGATTTTGGGGGTTTTGTGGGTCCCAATGTGGATTTTAGGGGGGTTTGGGGTTCCTGAGGGGGATTTTGGGGGAGTTTTGGGGGGATTTAGGGAGCCTGGCCCGTCTGGAACCACTTCAGGCACTACTTCCCCATCTCGGTGATCCTGAGGGGAAAATGGCGGGAAATGGGATTTGGGGGGGATTTCTGAGGGGATTTTGGGGGTTTTGATGGGTTATGGGGATTTTAGGGGGATTTGGGGATTTGAGGGTTAGGGTCTCTAAATGGAGTTTTGGGGGTCCTGGAGGGTTTGGGGGTCTCTGGAGGACGCGCCTGGGTCGTGCTGCCTGTTGGAACCACTTCCGGGACTACTTCCCCATCTCGGTGATCCTGAGGGGAAAATGGCGGGAAACGGGGTTTTGGGGGCATTTCTGGGGGTTTCTGAGGGGATTTTGGGGGTTTTGTGAGTCCAGGTGTGGATTTTAGAGGGGTTTGGGGTTCCTGAGGGGAATTTTGGGGAAGTTTTGGGGGGATTTAGGGAGCCTGGCCCGTCTGGAGCCACTTCCGGGACTACTTCCCCATCTCGGTGATCCTGAGGGGAAAATGGCGGGAAATGGGGTTTGGGGGATTTCTGAGGCGATTTGAGTTTCTGAGGGGATTTTGGGTGGGATTTTGAGGGATTTAGGGTCTCTAAATGGAGTTTTAGGGTCCCTGGATGGGGTTTGGGGGTCTCTGGAGGACCGGGACGCCTGGGTGCGTGCCTGGCCTGTCTGGAACCACTTCCGGGACTACTTCCCCAACTCGGTGATCCTGAGGGGAAAATGGCGGGAAACGGGGTTTGGGGGGGATTTCTGAGGAGATTTTGGGGGTTTTGGGTCCGGTGTGGATTTAGGGGGTTTGGGTTCCGAGAGGATTTTGGAGAGTTTTGGGGGATTTAGGAGGTTCGGGGTCCTGGAGCGCTCCTGGCCTGTCTGGAACCACTTCCGGGACTACTTCCCCAACTCGGTGATCCTGAGGGGAAAATGGCGGGAAATGGGGTTTGGGGGGGATTTCTGAGGGGATTTTGGGGGTTTTGTGGGTCCCAGTGTGGATTTTATGGGGGTTTGGGGTTCCTGAGGGGATTTTGGGGGTTTTGGGGGATTTAGGAGCCTGGCCGTCTGGAACCACTTCGGACTACTTCCCCATCTCGGTGATCCTGAGGGGAAAATGGCGGGAAACGGGATTTGGGGGGGATTTCTGAGGGGATTTTGGGGGTTTTGTGGGTCCCAATGTGGATTTTAGGGGGGTTTGGGGTTCCTGAGGGGAGTTTTAAGGGGATTTTGGGAGGTTTTGGGGGGATTTTGGGAGGTTTTGGGGTCTCTGGATGACCGCCACCCGCCCTGCCTTCAGGGGGCGCCACTGCACCGTAAATGGTCAAAACAAACAAAACCACCAAAAAACCAAACACCCCCCCGAAATTCAAAATAAAACTCCCCAAGGACCGCTAAATGCCCCTCTAAATCCCAAATATTCCCCTAAAAATCGCCAAAAATTCTCAAAAAAATCCCCCCAAATTCTCAAAAACCTCCAAAAAAAACCGCAAAATTTCCCCAGAAAACGCTGAATAAATTAAAATAAATCCGATTTTCGCAGCTGATCCGCACGGTGCCGCTGGACCCCGGGCGCAATTACGTGTTCGGGTTCCACCCTCACGGGGTTTTGGCCGCCGGAGCCTTCGGCAATTTCTGCACCGAGGCCACCGGGTTTGGGCGCCTCTTCCCGGGGCTGCAGCCGCGGCTGCTGACGCTGCCCTGCTGGTTCCGCCTGCCGTTCTTCCGGGACTATGCCATGGCCGGCGGTGAGGAAGGGTTAAATTTGCATAAATTTGCATAAATTTAAATAAATTTGCATATCCTAAAAGTTCAGTTTGATAGAAAAATGTCCTGGGGGCTTTGGGGTGACGCTGCCCTGCTGGTTCCGCCTGCCGTTCTTCCGGGACTATGCCATGGCCGGCGGTGAGGAAGGGTTAAATTTGCATAAATTTGCATAAATTTGCATATTTCAATAGTTCAGTTAAATAGGAAATGTCCTGGGGGCTTTGGGGTGATGCTGCCCTGCTGGTTCCGCCTGCCGTTCTTCCGGGACTATGCCATGGCCAGCGGTGAGAAAGGGTTAAATTTGCATAAATTTGCATAAATTTAAATATCCTAAAAGTTCAGTTAAATAGAAAATGTCCTGGGGGCTTTGGGCTGATGCTGCCCTGCTGGTTCCCAATGCTGCTCTGCAGGGACTATGCCATGGCTGGCGGTGAGGAAAGGGTTAAATTTGCATAAATTTGCATAAATTTACATATTTCAATAGTTCAGTTCAATAGGAAATGTCCTGGGGGCTTTGGGCTGACACTGCCCTGCTGTTCCACTATGGCGGGCAGTAGGAAAGGGTTAAATTTAAGATAAAATATAACTAAAAAAACGAAAAATTAAAAATTAAAAAATAGAAATTGAAAAGTTTAAAAT
>NW_026993207.1:0-17806 GCF_028769735.1 Zonotrichia leucophrys gambelii
CTATCAAACCCGCCCGACTTTGGGAAGGGGCCACCTTTCTTTTGGGAACCATCCTGGTATCGTGGGGTTTTCAGGAGCCCCCCGGCCCCCTCCCAGCCACAGGCCCCCAAAAACAAAAAAGGCCCTTTTCCCGGAAAAAAACTACCTCCCCTTCTGGCTGGCAAATTGGGAGGGGCCCCCTTGCCTCTTCCAAAAAAACCCACCGGGACTGGTTCCACCTTTCATCTTTGGGAAACCCCCTGGTTTCGGGATTTTTAAAGGGGCCAAACCGGCCCCCCCCAACCACAGGGCCCCCAAAAAAAACCACGGCCCCTTTTCCCCGGGAAAAAAAAGACCCCCCCGTCATCTGGGTGGCAGATTGCAGGAGCCACTTGCCCTTAAACAATCCAGCCAGGGCTTGGCAAGGGGGCACCTTTTCTGGGAACCCCTTTCCCCTTTTTGTGGGTTTTTTGGAAAACCCGCCGGCCCCTCCCAGCCAAAGGCCCCAAAAAAACCACGGCCCCTTTTCCCTGGAAAAAAACAAAACCCCCCCCTTTGGTGGCAATTTGCAAAAGCCACCCTTTTTATTAAACCCGCCCGGCAATGGTGCCCCCTTTCATCTGGGAACCCCCCTGGTATCGTGGATTTTCAGGAGCCCGCCGGCCCCCCCAGCCCCAGGGCCCCCAACACAAACCACGGCCCTTTTCCCCGGGAAGTAAAATTTACCTGCCCGCCCTCTGGCCCGGGAGATTGAAGGGCCACTTCCCCCTAAACAATCCGCCCGACTTGGCACTGGTGCCCCCTTTTCTGGGAACCATCCGAAAATTTTGGGTTTTCAGGAGCCAGCCGCCCCCTCCCAGCCAAGGCCCCCCAAAAAAAACTAGGCCCTTTTTTCCCCCGGAATTAAACGACCTGCCCTTTATCTGGGGGTGGGGAAATTTTCAGGAGCCCCCTTGGTTTAAAATTAAAACCCAAAATTGGGAAAGGGGGCCCCCTTTCATCTGGGGAAATCCTGGTTTTTTTGGGGTTTTCAGGAGCCAGCCGGGCCCCTCCCAGCCACAGGCCCGAACCAAAAACCCCGGCCCTTTTTCCCCGGAAAAAACTACCTCCCCCCCTTTTTTTGGGTGGAAAATTGGGGGAGCCCTTGCCCGTATCATTCCACCAACTGAAACTTTGGGCCACCCCTTTTATCTGGGAAAACCCTCCTTCTATTGTAGATTTTTTTTAAACTTGCCGGCCACTCCCAGCCCAGGCCCCCCAAAAAAAACAAAGGGCCCTTTTTTCCCCCGGGTTAAAAATGGGCCCCCCTTTTCCCCCTGGCAGGGTTGCAAGCCACTTTGGTTTTTATCAAACCACCGGGCTTGGGACTTTGCCCCTTTCATTGGGGAAACCCCTCCTGGGTAATTTGTGGGGTTTTTTGGAAGGGCCCGCCCCGGGCCCCTCCCAAACCCCAGGCCCCCAAACACAAAACCCCGGGGGTTTTCCCTTGGAAAAAAACTTAAACCTCCCCTCTTTTGGCTGGGAAATTGCAGGGGCCCTTGCCTCTATCAAACCAAACCCGACGGCACTGGGCCACCTTTCCCTCTGGGAACCCTCCTGGTATCGGGATTTTCAGGAAACCAGCGGCCACCCAGCCCCAGGCCCCCAACAAAACCACCCCTTTTCCCCGGGAAATAAAACTTACCCCCCCGCTTTTTGGCTGGGGAGATTGCGGGGGCCCCCCCTTCCCTTTTCATCCAGCCCGAAATTGGCACTGGTTCCCACCTTTTATCTGGGAAACCAAACCTGCGGGAATTTTGGGGTTTTCGGGCCGCCGGCCACTCCCCCCACAGGCCCCCGAACCCAAACCCCGGGCCCCTTTTTCCCTGGGAAAAAAAATCACCCGGGACCCCTTGGCTGGCAATTGCGGGCCCCATTGCCTCTATCAACCCCCGACTTGGCATGGGGCCCCCTTTCATCTGGGGGAAACCCTCCTGGTAAGGGTTTTAAAGGGGCCAGCCGGCCCCCTCCCAACCCCGGCCCCCGAACACAAAACCAGCCCTTTTCCGGGAAAAAAATTAACCTCCCCCCTACTGGCTGGGGGGGATTGCAGGAGCCAAAAACCTCTATAAACCAGCCCCACGGCACTGGTGCCAAACCCTTTCATCTGGGAACCCTCCTGCGTATCGTGGGTTTTTCAGGCCACCCCACCCCCACAGGCCCCCAAAAAAACACGGGCCCTTTTCCCCCGGAAAAAAAACCGCCCCCTTCTGGCTACAATTGCAGAGCCACTTTTATCAAAACCCGCCCGACTGGACGGCCACCCTTTTTACGGGAACCCTCCTGCGAACTGGGTTTTCAGGAGCCAGCGGCCCCTCCCACCACAGGCCCGAACACAAACCCGGCCCTTTTTCCCCGGCAAACAAACTTACCACCCCGCTTCCGGCTGGAGATTTCAGGAGCCACTTGCCTTATCAACCCCCCGACCGCACGGGCCACCTTTCTGGACCATCCCGTATGGGATTTTCAGGGGCCAGCCGCCCTCCCACCAAAACCCCCCCCAAAAAACTACGGCCCTTTTCCCTGGGAATTTTAAAAAGACCTCCATCATCTTTCTGGGAATTGCACAGCCCTTGGGATTTAAACCCCCAAATTGGGGATTGCCCCTTCATCTGGGAACCCTCCTGGTACGGGATTTTCAGGGGCCCCGCCGCCCCCCCAGCCACAGGCCCCCCAAAAAAACTAGGGGCCCTTTCCCTGGAATAAAAGCCTGCCCATCTTTCGGCAGTTTTCAGACCCTTTTTTAAACCACCGCCGGACTGGGGCCACCTTTTCATCTGGGGCCATCCCCCGTATTTTAAAATTTTTTGACCAGCCGGGCCCCTCCCCGCCACAGGCCCCCAACACAAACCACGGCCCTTTTCCCTGAACAAAACTACCTGCCCGCTTCTGGCTGCAGATGCAGGAGCCACTTGCCTCTATCAACCAGCCCGACTCGACACTGGTGCCACCTTTCATCTGGAACCATCCTGCGTATCGTGGATTTTTTAGGAGCCAGCCGCCACTCCCAGCCACAGGCCCCCAAAAAAACAAACCACGGCCCTTTTTTCCCCGGCAAACAAAACTAACCTCCCGCTTCTGGCTGGCAGATTGCAGGAGCCACTTTCCTCTATCAACCACCCGACTCGGCACTGGTGCCACCTTTCATCTGGGAACCCTCCTGTGTATCGTGGATTTTCAGGAGCCAGCCGGGCCCCTCCCAGCCACAGGCCCCCAAACACAAACCACGGCCCTTTTCCCTGGAAGTAAAACTACCTGCCCGTCTCTGGCTGGCAGATTGCAGGGGCCACTTGCCTCTATCAATCCAGCCCACTTGGCACGGGGCCACCTTTCATCGGAACCATCCTGCGTAAACGTGGATTTTCAGGAGCCAGCCGCCCCTTCCCCAGCCACAGGCCCCCCAACACAAACCACGGCCCTTTTCCCTGGAATTTAAAAATGACCTGCCCGCATCTGCTGGCAGATTCAGGGGCCACTTGCCCAATTTTCAATCCAGCCCCAAATTGGCACTGGTGCCAAACCTTTCATCTGGGAACCACCGCGTATTTTGGATTTTCGGAGCCGCCGCCACTCCCAGCCACAGGCCCCCCAACACAAACCACGGCCCTTTCCCTGGAAAAAACTAACCGCCCGCTTTTGGCTGGCAATTTGCAGGAGCCCCTTGCTCTATAAACCAGCCCCACTTGGCACTGGTGCCACCTTTCACCCGGGAACCATCCTGCGTATCGTGGATTTTCAGGAGCCCGCCGGCCACTCCCAGCCACAGGCCCCCGAAACACAAAAAATACGGCCCTTTTCCCTGGAATTTAAAAATGACCTGCCCGTCATCGGCTGGCAGATTGCAGGAGCCACTTGCCTCTATCAAACCAGCCCGAATTGGCACTGGTGCCACCTTTCATGGGATCCACCGTATGTGGATTTTCAGGGGCCAGCCGCCATCCCAGCCAAAGCCCCAAAAAACTACGGCCCTTTTCCCTGGAATTAAAACTACCTGCCCTCATGTGGCTGGAATTGAAAAGCCACTTGGTATATTAAACCCGCCAAATTGGCACTGGTGCCACCTTTCATCTGGGAACCATCCTGCGTATCGTGGATTTTCAGGAGCCAGCCGCACTCCCAGCCACAGGCCCCCGAACACAAACCAAAGGCCCTTTCCCTGGAAGTAAAACTGACCCCCCGTCTCTGGCGGTAGATTGAAGGAGCCACTTGCTCTATCAATCCAGCCCGACTCGACACTGGTGCCACCTTTCATCTGGGAACCATCCTGCGTATTGTGGATTTCAGGAGCCAGCCGGCCACTCCCAGCCCCCAGGCCCCCGAACACAAACCACGGCCCTTTTCCCTGGCAAACAAAAATTAACTGCCCGCTTTTGGCTGGGAGATTGCAGGAGCCACTTGCCTCTATCAAAACCAGCCCGACCAGTACTGGTGCCACCCTTTTATCTGGGAACCATCCTGTGTATCGTGGATTTTCAGGAGCCAGCCCGGCCACCCCGCCACAGGCCCCCAAACAAATTCTACGGCCCTTTTCCCTGGAAGTAAAACTGACCTGCCCGTCATTCTGCAATTGAGGGGGCCATTCCCCCTCTATAATCCACCCCACTTTGGGATGGTGCCAAACCTTGGTCAGAGCCATCAACCGTAATGTGGGTTTTCAGGACCAGCCTGCCTCTCCCACCATAAGTCCCCCAAAAAAAAATTTTACGCCCTTTTCCGTGGAATTAAAACAGACCTCCCATCACTGGCTGGGACATTTCAGCAGCCACTTGTAAAATTAAACATGCCCAACTTGGCATGGGGCCCCCTTTCTCTGGAACCCCTCCTGCTTCGTGGGTTTTCAGGGGCCAGCCGGGCCCCTCCCAGCCACAGGGGCCCCCCAAAAAAACCACGGCCCTTTTCCTGGGAAAAAAATGACCTCCCGCCATTGGTGGGAGATTGAAGGGGCCCTTGCCCCGATCATACCAGCCCGACTTACAAAATGGGACCACCTTTATCGGGCCATCCGCGTATTGTAATTTTCAGAGCTTTTCCGCCACTCCCACCACAGCCCCAAAAAATACTACGGCCCTTTCCCTGGGAAGTAAAACGACCGCCCCTTTCTGGCTGGCAAAATTTCAGGAGCCACTTTGACTATCAAACCAGTCGGGCTTGGCATTCCGCCGCCTTTCATCTGGGAACCATCCTGGTTCGTGGATTTTCAGGTGCCCGCCGCCACTCCCAGCCACAGGCCCCCAAACACAAACCACGGCCCTTTTCCCCCGAAAAAATCTGACCCGCCCGTCATCTGGCTGGCAGTTTGCAGGGGCCACTGCTCATCAAACCACCCGACTTGGCACTGGGCCACCTTTCTCGGGGGAAACCCTCCTGCGTATCGTGGATTTTTTAGGAGCCAGCCGGGCCCCCCCCAGCCACAGGGCCCCCAACCAAACCACGGCCCTTTTCCCCCGGCAAACAAAAATTAACCCCCCGCTTCTGGCTGGCAGATTGCAGGGGCCACTTTCCTCTATCAAACCACCCGACCAGCACTGGGGCCCCCTTCATCTGGGAACCATCCCGTGTACGGGTTTTCAGGAGCCAGCCGGCCACACCCAGCCCCCAGGCCCCAAACAAATTTTTCGCCCTTTTCCTGGGAAATAAAACGACCCGCCCGTCATCGGCTGGCAGATTTAGGAGCCACTTGCCCTATCAATCCCGCCAGATTGGCACTGTCCACCTTTTATTGGGAAAACCTCCTGCGTATTGTGGATTTTCTGGGGCCCCCGCCACTCCCAGCCAAGGCCCCCAACCAAAACCACGGCCCTTTTTCCCCGGCAAACAAAAATCACCGGCACCGCTTTGGGGGCAGATTTCGACCCACTTCCTCTACAACCAGCCCGACTTGGCACTGGTGCCACCCTTTTAAACTGGGAACATCCCCGGGATCGTGGTTTTCGAGCCACCGGCCCCTCCTCCCCAAAGGCCCCCAAACACAAACTACGGCCCTTTTCCCTGGAATTAAAACTGACCGCCCGTCATCTGGCGGAGATTGCAGGAGCCCCTTGCCTCTATCAAACCCGCCCGACTTGCACTGGTGCCACCCTTGGTCAGGAGCCATCCACCAAGTGGATTTTTAGGGGCCCGCCCGCCTATCCCCCCATAAGTCCCCAAAAAAGTCTACGCCCTTTTCCTGGGAATTAAAACAGACCTCCCCTCTCTGGGGCACATTTCAGCAGCCCCCTTGGGAATATTAAACATCCAACTTGGCACTGGTGCCACCTTTCACTGGGAACATCCGCTTCGGGGTTTTCAGAGCGCCGGCCCCCCCAACAGGCCCCCAAAAAACAAAAAGGCCCTTTTCCCCGGGAAATAAAAATGACCCCCCATCTTCCGGCAGATTGAGAGCCACTTGGATTACAAACCCGCCTGCTGGGACTGGTGCCACCTTTACTGGGGGCCCTCCCGGTTCGTGGTTTTCGGAGCCGCCGGGGCCCCTCCCCGCCCCAAAGGCCCCCCAAAACCCAAAAAACGGCCCTTTTCCCCGGAATAAATTTACCTGCCCCCCACTGGCTGGGAGATTTCAGGGGCCCCTTCCTCTACAATCCGCCCGACTTGGGATGGTCCCCCTTTCATTTTTGGGAACCATCCTGCTATGGGATTTTTTAGGGGGCCCCGGCCACTCCCAGCCCCCAAAGGCCCGAACACAAAACCCCCCCGGCCCCTTTTTCCCGGAAAAAACTTACCTCCCCCCTTCTGGGTGGCAGATGAGGAGACACTTCCCCTTTTCATCCACCGACTCGAATGGGCCACCCTTTAACCCGGGAAAACCCTCCTGCGTATGTGATTTTTAGGTCGCCGGGACTCCCGCCAAGGGGCCCCCCAACACAAACCCGGGCCCTTTTTCCCCGGCAAAAAAAACCCCCGACCGCTCTGGCTGGCAATTGAGGACCCACTTTTCCCCATCAAAACCCCCCGAAAAACCCACTGGTCCACCTTTTATCTGGGGGCCATCCTGTGTATCGTGGGTTTTCGGAGCCAGCCGCCCCCCCCAGCCACAGGGCCCCCAAAAAAAATATAGGGCCCCTTTTCCCGGGAAAAAATGACCGGGCCCCTCATCTGGGGGCAGATTGCAGGGGCCACTTGCCTCTATCAATCCAGCCCGCTGGCCCGGGGCCACCTTTCTGGACCACAAAGTAAAGTGGATTTTCAGGAGCCAGCCGCCTCCCAGCAAAACCCCCAAAAAAACCGGGCCCTTTCCTGGAATTTAAAAAAGACCTGCCCTCATCTGCCCGGCAATTTTCAGAGCCACTTGAAAAAAACCCCAACTTGACTGGGCCACCTTCATTGGGAACCATCCCGCGTATTTGGTTTTTGGAGCCGCCGGCCCCTCCCAGCCCAGGGCCCCCAACCAAACCGGGCCCCTTTTCCCTGGAAAAAAATTTCCCCCCTGGGTGGCAATTGAAGGACCATTGCTCATCAAACCACCCAGGACTGGGCCCCTTTCAACTGGGAACCTCTGTATCGGATTTTCGGGCCAGCCCCCCCCCCAGCCAGGCCCCCAACAAAACCGGCCCTTTTCCCCCGGAAGTAAATGACCCCGCCGTCATCTGGCTGGCAGTTGCAGGGGGCCACTCCCTCTATAACCCGACTTGGCCGGGGGGGGGGGCCACCTTTCTTAATCAACCCGTTTGGGTTTTTTAGGGGCCAGCCGGCCCCCCACCAAGGCCCCCAAAAAACCACGGGCCCCTTTTTTTGGGGAATAAAACACCTCCCCATCCCGGCTGGCAATTAAAAGCCATTGTTATAAACCCCCCCCCTGGCCTGGTGCCCCCTTTTTATCGGGGAACCCTCCTGCGATCGTGGATTTTCAGGCCACCCCACTCCCCCACAGGCCCCCCAACAAAACACGGGCCCTTTTCCCCGGAAAAAACCAAAAAACCCCCCCCCTCTGGCTGGAAATTGAGGCCCCTTGCTTTTCAAACCCCCCCACTACACTGGGGCCACCTTTCATCTGGGAACCACCCGTATGTGGGTTTTCGGGCCGCCCGGGGGATCCCACCCAGGCCCCCCAACCAAAAAATCGGCCCTTTTCCCCGGGAAATAAAAATGACTGCACTTCTTTCTGGGAGATTGCAGAGCCCTTTTTATTTTCAAACCAGCCACTTGGCACTTCTGCCCCCCTTTTATCTGGAACCATCCTGCGTATCGTGGATTTTCAGGAGCCACCGGCCCCCAGCCACAGGCCCCCAAACACAAAAACGGCCCTTTTCCTGGAAAAAACAAACCCCCCCTCCTGGCAGATTGCAGGGCCCTTGTTTACAACCACCCCGGGACTGGGGCCACCTTTTTATCGGGAACCATCCTGGTATCTGGGTTTTCAGGACCGCCGGCCACCCCCCAAGGGCCCCCAAAACAAACCACGGCCTTTTTTTTCCGGAAAAAAAACTAACCCCGCTTTTGGTGCAGTTGCAGGAGCCACTTCCCCTATCAAACCAGCCCACTGGATGGTGCCACCTTTTTTCTGGAAACCCTC
Organism: Zonotrichia leucophrys gambelii; assembly: GCF_028769735.1. Lineage (NCBI taxonomy): Eukaryota > Metazoa > Chordata > Aves > Passeriformes > Passerellidae > Zonotrichia > Zonotrichia leucophrys. Next base: position 8,528 of record NW_026993207.1, read on the forward strand.
CTGCGTATTGTGGGGTTTTTGGGGCCCCCGGCCCTCCCACCCCCAGGGCCCCCAAACAAAACCACCCCTTTTCCCCGGGAAACAAAAATTAAACCCCCCGCTTTGGCTGCGATTGCAGGACCCCCTTGCCTCTTCAACCCCCGCTGGGACTGGGCCCCTTTTCTGGACCCTCCCCCGTAATGGGAATTTTAGGAGCCAGCCGCCCCTCCCCGCCCAAAGCCCCAAAAAAATCAAGCCCTTTTCCGGGAATTAAACCGCCTCCCTCTCTGGGGGAGATTGCAGGGCCACTTTTCCCCCTTAAACCAGCCCCAAATTTGGGACTGGTGCCCCCTTTTCTGGAACCCTCCCGTATGTGGATTTTCAGGAGCCAGCCGCCATCCCAGCCAAGGCCCCCCAAAAAAACCACGGCCCTTTTCCCTGGAATAAAAAAGACCTGCCCCCTTCTGCTGGCATTGAAGGAGCCACTTGTTTTTAACCCCCCCACTTGGCACGGGGCCACCCTTTTTTGGGAAACCCTCCTGCGTTGTGGATTTTTAGGGGCCGCCGGGCCCCTCCCCGCAAAAGCCCCCGAACACAAAAAACCCCCCTTTTTTCCCCAAAAACTGACCTGCCCGCATCTGGCTGGCAGATTTAGGAGCCCTTGCCTCTATCACCCCGCCCCCTGGGAGGTGCCACCTTTACTGGGGAAACCCTCCTGCGTACGGGATTTTCGGAGCGCCGCCACTCCCGCCACAGGCCCCCCCAAAACAAAAACCCGGCCTTTTCCCTGGAAATAAACTGACCCCGCCCTCATCTGGCTGGCAGATTTCAGGAGCCACTTTTTATATCAAACCCGCGCTTGGGACTTGCCCCTTTTACTGGGGGAAACCCTCTGCTAGGGATTTTCAGGGCCAGCCGGCCACTCCCCGCCAGGCCCCCAAAAAAAAACACGGGCCCCTTTTTCCGGAAAAACAAAACCCGCCCTCCTGGCTGGGAGATTTCAGAGCCACTTTTTATCAAACCAGCCCCACTTGGCCGGTCCACCTTTCAAACTGGGAACCATCCTGGTTTTTCGGGGATTTTCAGGGGCCGCGGGCCCCTCCCCGCCACAGGGCCCCCGAACAAAACCCCGGCCCTTTTCCCCTGGCAAACAAACTACCCCCCGCTCTGGGTGGCAGATTGCAGGACCACTTTTATCAAACCAGCCAAGGCCTGGTCCCCCCTTTCATTGGGGAAACCCTCCTCGTATCGTGGATTTTCAGGGCCCGCCCCACTCCCCGCCACAGGGCCCCCAACCAAAAACGGCCCTTTTCCCTGGAAGTAAACGACCTGCCCGTCATCTGGCTGGCAGATTCAGGAGCCACTTCCTCTATCAATCCAGCCCGCTGGCACTGGGCCACCTTTCATCTGGGAACCCTCCTGCGTATCTGGTTTTCAGGGCCAGCCGGCCACCCCCAGCCACGGCCCGAACACAAACAAAGGCCCTTTTCCCTGGGAATAAAACTGACCCGCCCGTCATCTGGCTGGCAGATTGCAGGACCCTTCCCTATCAATCCAGCCCGACCTGGCACTGTGCACCCTTTTATCTGGGGAAACCTCCCGCGTATGTGGATTTTCGGGCCAGCCGGCCCTCCCCACCACAGGCCCCCGAAAACAAACCACGGCCTTTTCCCGGAAAAACTACCGCCCGCTTTTGGGGCAGATTGCAGAGCCACTTGCCTCTATCAAAACCAGCCGACTCGGTACTGTGCACCTTTTATCTGGGAACCATCCTGCGTATCGTGGGGTTTTCAGGGCCCGCCGGACCCCTCCCACCGGCCCCCAACACAAACCACGGCCCCTTTTTTCCCGGAAAAAACTGACCTGCCCGCAACTGGTGGCAGATTGCGGGCCACTTCCCAATCAAACCACCGACTTGGCACTGGGGCCACCCTTTTTGGGGCCTCCGGTAATTTTTGGGTTTTTTGGAGCAGCCGGCCCATCCCCGCCCCAAGGCCCCCAAAAAAAACCGGCCCTTTTCCCGGGGGAAAAACCACCCCCCCTTTTGGCTGCAATTGCGACCCACTTGTTATAAACCCCCCCCATTGGCACTGGGGCCCTTTCATCTGGGGCCATCCCTGCGTACGTGGATTTTAGGCCCCGCCGGCCCCTCCCACCACGGCCCCCAACACAAACAAAGGCCCCTTTTCCCTTGAATTTAAAACGACCTGCCCCCATCTGCTGGAGATTGAGGGGCCATTCCCCATCAAACCCCCGCTTGGGACTGGTGCCACCTTTCAGGACCTCCCGAAAGTGGATTTTCAGGAGCCCCCGGGCCATCCAGCCAAAGCCCCAAAAAAATTTCCCCTTTTCCCTGGAATTAAAACAGACCTGCCCATATTGGCTGCAATTTCAGAGCCACTTTGGTAATATTAAACACCCCTGGGGCGGGGCCACCTTTTATCTGGGGAAACCACCCCCGGGATGTGATTTTCAGGAGCCACCGGCCCTCCCCCGCCACCTTCCCCCAAACAAACCACGGCCCTTTTTTCCCTGAAAAAACACCTCCCCCTCGGCTGGCGATTTAAAGGGGCCCCTTCTTATCATCCAGCCCATTTGGGAGGTCCACCTTTCAACGGGAACCTCCGGTATTGGATTTTCAGGGGCCGCCCGGCCTCTCCACCACAGGCCCCCCAACACAAAAAACCCCGGGCCCCTTTCCCCCGGAAAAAAACTACCCCCCCGCCGGCTGGCCGATTGCGGGCCACTTCCAAAAAAACCAGCCGACCGAAATGGTGCCACCTTTTATCTGGGAACCATCCCGGGTATCGGGGGTTTTCAGAGCCAGCCGGCCAACCCCCGCCCCAGGCCCCCAAACAAAACGGCCCCTTTTCCCTGGAAGTAAACTACCTGCCGCATCTGGCTGGGGAATAAGCCCTTCTCTATCAACCAGCCCCACTACATGGTGCCACCTTTTCTGGAACCCTCCCGATGTGGATTTTCAGGAGCCACCGGCCCTCCCCGCCAAGGCCCCAAAAAACCACGGCCCTTTTCCCGGGGAAAAAAACAACTCCCCCCTTTTGGGTGGCAATTCAGGAGCCCTTGTTATAAACCCCCCCGGATGGGGCCACCTTTCATCTGGGGAAACCCTCCTGGTTTTCTGGATTTTTTAGGACCAGCCCCGGGCCCCCCCGCCCGGCCCCCAAACAAACACGGCCCCTTTTCCCTGGAAGTAAAAAAGACCCCCCGCATCGGCTGGCAGATTGAGAGCCACCCCTTTACAACCAGCCCGACTTGGCACTGGGCCAACCCTTTCTGGACCCTCCCGTAAAGTGGGTTTTCGGGGCCCCCGCCCTCCCAGCCAAATCCCCAAAAAAAAACTACGGCCCTTTCCTGGGAAAAAACGACCTGCCCTCATCTGGGGGCAATTGCAGAGCCACTTGGAATTAAAAACCCTCCCAAATTTGGGACTTGCCATTTTTTCTGGGAACCTCCTCGTACGTTTTGGGTTTTCAGGACCACCGGCCACTCCCGCCACGGCCCCCAACCAAAACCCGGCCCCTTTTCCCCCCAAAAAAACTTAAACCCCCCCCATCGGGGGGGAGATTTAAAAGGGCCACTTCCTTATCAAAACCCCCCCAAAGACACTGGTCCACCTTTCATTTTGGGGAAAAACCCCCCCGGGTTTGTAGATTTTCAGGGGCCGCCCCCCTCCCAAACCACAGGCCCCCCCAAAAAATATACGGCCCCCCTTTCCCCGGGGAAAAAAAAAAAGACCTGCCCGTCTTTTTGGGTGCAATTTTAGGAGCCAATTTTTTTTTTTTCAAACCAGCCGACTTGGCTTTCCCTTTCATCTGGGAACCATTCCCCCCCTTTTGGGATTTTCGGGGGCCCCCCCCACCCCAGCCACAGGGCCCCCCAAAAAAAAACCCGGGGCCCTTTTTTTCCCCAAAAAACTACCCGCCCGCTTTTGCTGGGAATTTTGGAGCCCCCTTCCCCCTTTTCAAACCGCCCATTGACGGTGCCACCTTTTATTGGGGAAAACCCCCCCCGTACGTGGAAATTTTAGGAGCCAGCCGGGGCCCCCCCCACCACAGGGCCCCCCCAAAAAAAAACCCGGCCCCTTTTTTCCCCCCAAAAAAACTTAAACCCCCCCTTTTTCGGGAGATTGCAGGGCCCCCTTCCCCCTATCAAAAACCCCCCCCCACCGGGAGGTGCCACCTTTTTGGAACCAACCCGTAAGTGGATTTTCAGGAGCCAGCCGCCCCCCCCCCAAGCCCCCCAAAAAAAATCCGGGGCCCCTTTTTCCGGGGAAAAAAAAAGACCTTTCCCTCATCTGGGGGGGGAATTTTTGAGCCACTTGGAATTTTTAAACCGCCCCAAATTGGCACTGGTGCCACCTTTTATCTGGGGAAAAATTTTCCCCCCTATTGTGGATTTTCGGAGCCAGCCGGGGCCCCCCCAGCCAAAAGGCCCCCAAAAAAAACCCCAAAACCCCCGGGCCCCTTTTTCCCCCCAAACAAAAAAACCGCCCGCCTCTGGCCCGGCAATTTAAGGAACCCAAATTGCCCCCATCCCCAAACCAGCCCACTTGGCACGGGCCACCTTTCATCGGGAACCATCCTGCTATCGTGGGTTTTTTAGGAGCCAGCGGGGCCCCCCCCGCCACAGGCCCCCAAACACAAACTTTCGGCCCCCTTTTCCCCCAAAAAAAGGGGCCTGCCTCTTTTGGCTGCAGATTGCAGGGGCCACTTGGGCATCAAACCAGCCCGCTTGGCACTGGTGCCACCTTTTCTGGGAAACCTTTCCCCGTAAAGGGGGATTTTTTAGGAGCCCCCGCCATCCCCCCCCAAACCCCCCAAAAAAAATACCCCTTTTTTCCCGGAATTTTAAAAAAGACCTGCCCTCATCTGGCTGGCAATTGCAGGGGCCCTTGGTTTTAAAAAAAAAACCCCAAAAAGGCCCCTGGGGGCCCCTTTTCTGGGGCCACCCCTAAAGTGGTTTTTTAGGGCCAGCCGGGGCCCCCCCCCCCCCCAAAACCCCCCAAAAAAACCCCGGCCCTTTTCCGGGGAAAAAAACTGACCGCCCCCATCGGGGGGAATTGAAAAGCCACTTGGGTTTTTAAAACCCGCCCAAATTGGCACTGGGCCAAACCCTTTTAATTTGGGGGGCCCTCCTGGGATGGGGGATTTTTAGGACCAGCCGGGATCCCAGCCCCCAGGCCCCCCAACACAAAACCCGGCCCTTTTCCTGGAATAAAAAAAACCTTTCCCCCATCTGGCTGGGAGATTGAAGGGGGACTTCCCCATCAAACCCGCCCGCCGGCACGGGGCACCTTTCAAATGGAAACCCCCCCCCGTAAGGGGGGGGTTTTTTGGGCCACCCCCACTCCCACCACAGGCCCCCCCAAAAAAAAAAAACGGCCCTTTTCCCCCCCAAAAAAAAAATTTTTCCCGCCCGTTTTTTTGGGTGGGAATTGCAGGAGCCAATTTCCTCTATCAACCACCCGGGCCGGACGGTCCCCCCTTTTATTTGGGGGGCCCTCCTGCGTAAAATTTGGGGGGTTTTTTGGGCCCCCCACTCCCAGCCACAGGCCCCCCCCACAAACCCGGCCCCCTTTTTCCCCGGGAAAAAATCCCCCCCGCTTCTGGCTGGCGATTCGGACCCCTTTTTTTCCCTTTAAAAAAAACCCGACCGGAAAGGTGCCCCTTTTATCTGGGAACCATCCTGGTTTTCGTGGATTTTCAGGAGCCGCCGGGGCCCCCCCACCACGGGGCCCCCCCCAAAAAAACAGGGGGTTTTTCCCCCCAAAAAAACGACCTGCCCATCCTGGCTGGGGGGGTTGCAGGGGCCCTTGGGCTATCAAAACCCCCCCACTTTTGGGACGGTGCCACCTTTTTTTTTGGGAACCATCCTGCGATCGTGGATTTTCGGGGGCCACCCGGCCACTCCCCCAAAGGGGCCCCCGAACACAAACCCCCGGCCCTTTTTCCGGGAAAAAAAACTCCCCTCCGTTTCGGGGTGGGGATTGCAGGAGCCCCTTCCTATCCCCCCCGCCAATTTGGGCACGGTTTCACCTTTCATCGGGGGAAACCTTTTCTGCGTTTGTGTTTTCGGACCCGCCGGCCACCCCCCCAGGCCCCAGGCCCCCGAACACAAAAAAGGGCCCCCTTTTCCCCCCCAAAAAAAAAATTAAGCTCCCCGCATGGCTGGCAGATTCCCACCCCCTTTTGGCCCTATCAAACCACCCCCGACGCAGTATGGTGCCACCTTTCACGGGGAAACCCGTGTATCGGGGGTTTTCAAACCAGCCGGCACACCCCCAAAAAGGCCCCCCAAAAAACAAATTTAGGGCCCCCTTTTCCCCCGGAAGTAAAACGCCCTCCCCGTTTTCCGGGCCCTGGCAGATTGCAGGAGCCCCTTCCCTCTTTTCAACCCGCCCGATTTGGGGACGGTGCCCCCTTTGGGGGCTAGGAGCCATAAACCCAAAAAGTGGATTTTCGGGGGAGCCTGCCCCCCTTTCCCCGCCAAAAAATCCCCAAAAAATATTTTCGGCCCTTTTGGGGAAATTTTAAAAAAAGACCCCCCCATCATCTGGCGGGGACATTCAGCACCACTTGGAAAATTTTTTAACATCCCCCAATGGCCTGGCCCCCCTTTTTCTCCCCTCCTGCGTTTTGGGGTTTTTTTAGGAGCCCCCGGGGCACCCCCACCAAAAGGGCCCCCGGGAACCAAAAAACCCCCCGGGCCCCTTTTCCCTAAGAAAACTGACCGCCCCCATTGGCTGGCAGATTAAAGGGGAGCCCTTCCCCGTTTTCAAAAACCAAAATTTTAAAACGGTACCACCTTTTTCTGGAAAACCCAATCCTCTATTGAAATTTTTTGGGCTTCCGGCCACCCCCGCCACGGCCCCCCCAAAAAAAATACTAGGGCCCCTTTTTTCCCCGGAAGTAAAACTACCTCCCGTCTTCTGGCGGGCAATTGCGGGAAACCACTTTGTACTATCAAACCATGGGGCTTGGCATTTTGCCCCCTTTTACCCGGGGGAAACCCTCCTGCGTATCGTGGTTTTTTAGGCCAGCCGGCCCCCCCCCAAAACCACGGCCCCCAAACACAAACCACCCCTTTTCCCTGGCAAACAAACTTAACTCTCCCGCTTCTTGCGGCAGATTGCAGGAGCCCTTGCATCTATCATAACCAGCCAGTCGTGGCACTGGTGCCACCTGTCTTCTGGGATACCATCCGGCGTATTTGGATTTTCAGGAGCCAGCCGGCCACTCCATAACCCACAGGCCCCACGAACACAAACCCACGGAACTTCTCCCTGGCAAACAATATAAAATCACCGGCACCGCTTCTGGGCTGGAAGATTGCTAGGACCCACTTCGACTCTATCTACCAAGCCCGTCTGGACATATGGTGGGCAACCTTGATCGTGGGATCATAGCCGGAGGTGAGGGGAGTTTTCTGGTGACCACATGCAGGCCACGCCAAGGACCTCTGGCCCCAAATTCACACTTATCGTACGGAACACTCGTGGAACCCTGGATTTTATTTTCGTAACGTCCCGTAAGCTGGATGGCTGATTGGCAGGCAGCCCACTTTGCCTTCTATCAAACCAGCCCGACTTGGCACTGGTGCCAACTTGGGTCCATAGGTGCCATCCCATACCGTCTAATGTGGTATTTTTCAGGAGCCAGCCTGCTTTCCCAGCCCTGAAGTACCCAATATAATAAATGATCTAAGCACACAATTTTCCGATGGAACTTAAAACAGACCTGCCACTTCCATAATGGCTCGGCACATTGCCAGCAGCCCACATGGTAATATTAAAAACATAGACGGCCTCATTCTTGGCACTGGTGCCTCCTTATCTGCGGGAGTCTCCATCCTGCGTACGATGAATTTTTCTAGCCGATTTGCCAGACGCGCCACCACCCCAGCATCTGGCCCCAAACACTAAACTACGGCCCCTTTTCCATGGTATGTAAATACATCCTGTCCCGAGCCCGTCATCTGGGCTTAACGGCAGATTGCAGCGTGCCACGTCCCTAACTCATCAATCCAGCCGACCTGGCTACTCGGTGACACCTTTCATCTCGGGCTATAACCATCCTGCGTATGGCGGATTTTAGGCTCGCCAGCCGGTCCACCTCCTCGGCCACAAAGTCCCCAAAATCAATCTACGGCCTTTTCCTGGAAGTAAAAATTGACCTGCCATTCAACTGAAGGCTCACATTGCAGCACCATTGGTAATGGGAAAAAACCTGCCCAAACTTGGACACTGGTGCCACCCTTTCATCTGGGGAAACAATCCGGTGTATCGTTGGTTTTTCAGGAGCCAGCCGGCCACTCCCAGCCACTAGGCCCCAGAACTAAAAATACGGCCCTTTTCCTGGATTTAATAAACTGATCCTGCCCGTTTCTGGCTGGCAGATTGCGGTGCCACTTCCCTCTATCTACTCCAGCCCGACTCGGCACAGGTGCCTACCTTTCATCTGGGAACCATCCTGCGTATCGTGGATTTTCAGGAAGCCAAGCCGGCACGCCAGCCACCTGCCCCGGAACATATTACGACGGCCCCTTTTCCCTGGCAAACAAATAACTAACCCACCCTGACTTCTGGCTCGAAGTATTGGGATGGATGCACTTCCTTTTATCAAAACCAGTCCGATACGACCATGTGCCAACCTTTCATTCTGGGAAACCATCCTGAGGTATCGTGGTTTTTCAGGAGCCGCCGGCCACTCCCAGCCACAAGCCACATAAACAATCTACAGCCCTTTTCCCTGGCAGTAAAACTGACCGCCATCATCTGGCTGGGCCCAAATTGCATTAGACCAATTGGATAATATCAAACCCCAGCAAACGACTTGGCACTGGTGCCACCTTTCTTCTGGGAACTATCCCTTGCGTATCGTGGATTTTCAGGAGCCGACGGCCATCTCCCAGGCACTGGCCCACCGAACACAAACCAGGCCCTTTTACCTGGAAGTTATTAACTGACCTGCCCGTCACTGGCTGGCAGGATTGCAGGAAGCCACTTGCCTCTATCAATCCAGCCCGAATCGGCACTGGTGCCACCCTTTCATCTGGGAACCATCCTGCGTATCGTTTTTTTTAAGGAGCAGGCCTGCAACCCCCAGCCAAGGCCCCCAAACAAATCTACGGGCCCCTTTCCCTGGAATTAAACCGACCTGCCCATCATCTGGGAGGCACGATTGCAGGTTACCACTTGCTTCTTGAAACCTGCCCTTCTGGGCACTGGTGCCACCTCTGCTATCTGGGACAATCCTGTGTATCGTGGATTTTCAGGAGCCA